>NC_056732.1:1284299819-1284594819 GCF_019279795.1 Protopterus annectens
GCTTTAGAATAAAAAGTAGAACTGTTTTGCCTGTTAAAAAAGAAAAAAAAGGCCCCACAAAAAGATAATTTTTTCACAAAATAAAAAATGTTCATTTCATTCTGCCTCTGTCTAGCAGGGACCCATAACATATCCCAGGGCTAAACATACGATCACCCATCCACCTGTGAAGATGTCACCTGTAGGTGGTCAGCGTGGGTCTGTGCATATGTGGGACTGTGATCACATTCCTGAGTGAGTGGAGCCTCTGTGATGGTAATATGCCCCTCCAGCATGTCCTATTAACATCATTACTCATGTACCTGTCCCTGAAGCATGTAGCTGTAAGGGACTTTGATATCCTCATGTGGAGCCTGTCCATCAATGCTGTGATGGACATGGCTTCAAACAAAAGACACAGACTGCATACAAGTAGGCAGTAAGCAACTGAGGAGAGCTCGGGTCACCATAGCCAAACTGTGCATACCATCTGTGTGAGTCACTAGATCCACTTGGTTATGTAAATCTGTGTACATTCCAGTTGCTGCAGGTGTTGGGTAAGGTACACCCAAAATGGGGCATTGTATCCAAGCATGTGCCTGATGACTATAGGGTCACAATGACCCCCACCTGATCTGGATGTAAAACCGTATGGGTTAAGGTTGGCTAAATAGAAGGTGTGTCCAACAACATTGGCAACGTGAATGTCAAAGGCGAGTGTACTAAGTATTCATGTCCCCAAATCACAAATCACACACACTGTACGTGATGTATCATCACCTATGTGGTAATGTGTGTGCACGATGTTACTACCAAAGGTGATGACTATGCATCTAAAGGAAGGTAGCTGTAGGCCATGGCTCTGGCACCAGTCATCCATCTCTGTGAGACCCTTTCTGAGGATGCTTGTGCCAGCTGTGGAGTCAATTATGGCACACAGTTTGCAGTCATCTGCAAACATGGTCAGCCATATTCCTCGTGTGTTAATCAGTATGTTTCAGAAATATAAATAGAACAAGAGAGGTCCCAGGACTGAGCCCTGTGGGATTCCATGTGTAACTGGTGTATAGTCAGACATGGCACCTGCAGTACTGACCATGTGTGTGCTATCCATGATCCAGTTAGCAATCCATCTTGTGACATATGTGTAGATATTGAATCCGGTGATCTAATGTATAAAGGCCAAGTGGGGTATTGTGTAGAACTGGTATGCGAGCTTCAGGTAGGCTGAGTGGACAACCCTCTGTACGTCTATGGACCTGTTAACTGTTTAAAGACATCAAACAGCTGCAAGAGGCAAGATATGCCCACAACAAAACCAAATTGTGTAGGATCCAGTGTCTGTAGGTTCACAATGTGTATGTGTATGTGTTCCATGATGATACACTCCATAGCATAGCAGACCAGGATAGTTAGGCATATATTGGGATAATGTCCAGGGTCCCTTGTGGCACCAGCACTGTGGAGCCGGTACACCGTAGCTGTATGCCATTCCATGGGTACATATCCTGTAGTAACTGTGATATTGAACAGTGACATAATGTGAGTGTGAAGTTTGTCATAAATCTCGTGTATGCCACAGTCCAGGACACCATCTGGTCCCACTGATGCTGTATTGTCTGCTATGGAGAGGGCAGCACACAAATGTTCATCTGTGATGTCAGGGAGGCTACACCCTATTGTGATGGACATGTGCACTGCAGGTGGGACGGTGGGGAAACATTCCCACTGAACCTGTTGTCCAGGATGTTCGCAATGTCAGTGGGTTCACTGTATCATTTGTACTTATGCAGTAACTCACAGCATATCTGTGAGTTCCCACCCAGGTCCCTGACATAACTAAATAAGGCCTTGTGATTGTCCATAGTGTCTGTTGCAAGTGTCTGTTAGAAGTGGGCCTTAGATGAATCAACAAGTGATCGTAACTATACCATAGTACTGATCAGAGATGCCTTCCTGATTGTGATTGTGCTCTACAATTTAGTAGCCTCCTCCTGTCCCTGTATAGCTCATTAATGGCCATGGTCCAGTAGACAGGTCCCCTGCCTTTGGGGGAGTGAGTCTTGTAGTTATCTGGGATAGCATGATCCATGCATTCCAGTAGTTGCCCATAGATTGGGCTTGTAAAGTATAAAGTGGTCTGAGCCATAACTAACACTGTCCCAGGGTCATTGAGGGATACCACGTCAGTTTGTACAAGTGTGACGTTTGCTCATGAGAAGTACATCACTGAGATCACATAGGATATGTGTGTGTATGGGATATGTATGTCTAGTGAGATGAATGTATGTTCTGACCTTAACAATGACAGGTATACCTCTGTTGTGGAACATAGAGTCCCCATGTGGGTGATGATCAGGTCCCACATGTTTTAACCCCCTGTGGTTGTGGTGACCAGGTCTGCCATAGCATTTGAGTGTAACAATCCCAGCAACTGTTGTGCGAGGGTGTCAGTGCTTGAGTAGTATACCCAGTCAATGTTTGTGTATTTGAAGTCACACAATATAATGGTGTTTGGTGAGACCTACACATTCCCCAGTGTTCCCAGGAATAACGAGTGTTGTTCCCAAGTTTGGGAGTGTGGTCTGTAACAGTCTACAAACTGAAATGCAGTTTTGCCCACTCTCAGTTGCACATGTACATTCCTCAATGCTTTGTGCACTGCTACCAACCTGGAGGTGTGTGTATGAATGATGTATATGGATACCCCCCCTATTGCTGTTGTCCGGTCCGAGTCTTGTGTCTGAAAACCATGGTATGACATAAAACCTGTTAATGCTGCTGTGCTTTTGTGAGCCTGAACCAGGTGTTTGTTACTGCACATATAACGACAGATTCCATACTGATGTGAGTCCTGAGTGCATGCATTCTGAGGGTTAGACATCAGTTGTTGAGCACCATCACTCTCCATTTCCTGTACCCTGTAACATCTATGGCTGTGGTTATGTCTTCTGACCCTCGCTTCAAACAGCCACTATGTGTGTGTCAAGAGCCTAAGGCAGTCTGTGAAAGCCTAGGGGTCACAGGTGCATGGCATCCATAGCGAATGTACGTGGCATGTTGAGCATGTAATCCCAGGCTGACAGACACTGGATCCCCTGTGAATGACAACAATATGTTAGGCAACTGTTAAAAGTGATCATTTCATCTGTATACTGTGACATAGTACTTGGTGAGGGTAAGATGCTACACAAGGTCAGGTTCATACTGGCCTGGGCTACATGATCAGACAGCTCCTCTATGTCTCCTGTCATGTAGTCCAGGGAGGAATGTCTGAGGGTTTACACACCAGCATGGTCAATGATGGAGCCATATTTGTACTTGCAGTGGACTGACAACAGTGCATGTGTCATGTGGCATATCCTGGCACCCGACACACAGCACAAAGTGACCTTCACCTTGTTCAGCCTGGTGAGTGGGATGTCAGTGTGACCGACAATTACAGTCACCTAATACAAGTGTATGAGGTGTGTTGTGTAGGCCTAAGGGCAGTGACTGTGTGGCACAATGACTTTGTGAACTATGTGATATGTGTGTATGGTTGTGTGTTAGCAGTTGTTTGTGTGTCTGCTTTGGATGTCTCTGCTGCTTAGGCAGAGTATATTTAGATGCTCCAAGTATGTCTTTGTGTGTCAATGTATATGGTTTGCTGTTGTCATAGGTCCATGTGACTGTATTTGTGGTGTGTGTGGTTACCTTCACCACCCGATAGACTGTGCCAGTCATGGCTTGGGAGAGCTCAGCCTCCTGTTGGTCTATACAGTTGCACCTCTCACATATATATGAGTTTGTTGGTAGGAGGACAGTGTTCCCTGTGTACATAAGGCAGTTGTAACAATGCATCAAAATTCCAATATGCACCAGCTGGACTGGAGAGTACACATGAAACCGACCTTTGGACATGCCAGGATATAATGATGACATACACTGTCGACTGATCACAAAGGATCAGTAGTGTGTCAAGTGTGTAAAAGAGTATAACAGGGGTTTAGTGTTCAGGTTTGTTGTTGCTGTGGAAAGATAATCTGCAAAGGAGTACAGACAGAAACATTACACCTCCTTCAGCTATGTCAGAAATATCGATGTACAGTCATATATGTCCTGAGTCAGGGTCAACTGTACCTGACTGACAATGTCGACATCCTGTCAGACATGCCCATACATACATACCCACCTCCCAGTGACAAAAGGCTCTAACATCATACCAGGAGATATCACATGTAGAATGTGTAAACTGGTTCTTCCAATGCCAAATGAATCCCATCACGTGGATAACATTGTTTCCCCATATGTGTCATAAGTGAACAACAGAACAAACAGACACTGCACCCGAACAGTCTGTTGAGCCTCACACTCTCTACAGGATCTTACATCACTGAATGTGTTACAGCAACATGTGGCACACCCCACAAGTGTTGGTGCACAACACACCATGGGAACTATAGTCCTATAAGCCTACGAAGTCCGAAATGCTAGTCCATGGAGTCCATCATGATTGCAGTCAGGAACAGAGCTATTGTAAACCAACAAACACACAACCCAAACATCTGTGGTATGTTAATGAGCACATCATGTTCCCCAAACCTGCTAGATATCTTGCAAGGCAGCCACCCGGGACATACATCATTGACAGGAGCAACACAGGTCCCACATAGACTTTGAATAGCCCTTTACCAACATCACAGGCACATGTTGTATCCACAAAACCAACAATCCGTGCATGAATATGTATTGTCATATGAAGGAATGGTAATTTGTCCACAGATAGATCACACAAGCTATGAATTGTGTATTCCTGTTCAAGATGTTCACACCTGCTGACCTACAAGGTTCATTCCTGGGATTGCATAACACTAAGTGCACACACATTACCATGTCCATTCTGATGATGTCAGCAACTTACAAATATAGCATGTGAATAAAAACCACACAGTAAAGCATATAGCGTGTCTTGTTAATGCGTATCTCACTAATATCATAACATAGTTAGGTAGGGATTTGAATCCTACAATTGCTGTGTGTGTGTGAGATTGGCTTTGAGGAGAGTGGCCTTTTTGGAGACTGTGGAAACACATTAGGAGTGGTGAATACCTCTTTGCCAAGTGTGATGATGTCAGCATCCTACAAATAGAGCATTGGAAATAAATGCTCCCAGTAAAGCAAATAGCATGTCGTGTTAATGCGTATCTCACTAGTGTCATAACATATTTAAGTATGGGTTTGAATCATGTGAATGTGTGTGTGTAAGATTGCCTTTGAGAAGAGTGGCCCTTTTGGAGACTGTGGAAACACATTAGGAGTGGTGAATACCTCTTTGCCAAGTGTGATGATGTCAGCATCCTACAAATAGAGCATTGGAAATAAATGCTCCCAGTAAAGCAAATAGCATATTGTGTTAATGTGTATCTCACTAGTGTCATAACATAGTTAAGTAGGGGTTTGAATCCTGTAAATGTTGAGTATGCATGTGTGTGTAAGATTGCCTTTGAGAGGAGTGGCCTTTTTGGAGACTGTGGAAACACATTAGGAGTGCTGAATACCTCTTTGCCAAGTGTGATGATGTCAGCATCCTACAAATAGAGCATTGGAAATGAATGCTCCCAGTAAAGCAAATAGCATGTCGTGTTAATGTGTATCTCACTACTGTCCTAACATAGTTAGGTAGGGGTTTCAATCCTGTAAATGTTGAGTGTGAATGTGGGTGTGAGATTGCCTTTGAGAGGAGTGGCCTTTTTGGAGACTGTGGAAACACATTAGGAGTGGTGAATACCTTTGCCAAGTGTGATGATTTCAGCATCCTACAAATAGAGCATTGGAAATGAATGCTCCCACTAAAGCAAATAGCACATCGTGTTAATGCATATCTTACTAGTGTCATAACATAGTTAGGTAAGAGTTTGAATCCTGCAAAGGCTGAGTGTGAATGTGTATGCGTGAGATTGCTTTTGAGAGGAGTGGCCTTTTTGGAGACTGTGGAAACACATTAGGAGAGATGAATACCTCTTTGCCAAGTGTGATGATGTCAGTATCCCACAAATACAGCAGTGGAGATTAAAACACCCAGTAAAGCATATAACGCATCATGTTAATGTGTATCTTACTAGCATCATGACATAATTAGGTAGGGGTTTGAATCCTACAAATGTTGAGTGTGAATGTGTGGGTGTGCGTGCGTGTGTGTGTGTGTAATCCTATGAGAGGAGTGGCCTTTTTTGAGAATGTGAAAACACATTGAAAGAAGTGAATACCCCTTTTGCTGGTTTGATGATGTCAGTATCCCACAAAAACAGCAGTGGAAATGAAAACACCCAGTAAAGCATATGGCGCATAGTGGTAATGCATATGTGTCTAGTACCATGACATAGGTAGGTAGGGTTTTGAATCCTGCAATTGTTGAGTGTGTGTGTGTGTGACACTGTTGAGCAAAGTGTTGTGTGTTTTGCTACTACTACTGTATGACATATCAGTAAAACAACAGTATGTGCATTGCACACTGCTGGTATCTGTGTGGCAAATACACATATGTACATGTGACCTAAATTGGTAACTGTGTGGACAAGACATATATGTACATATGACCTCATTCACATCATAGGTGTGAAGCCTGCTGTCAACACAACTACATCTGTCACCATTGACATTTTTTGCTGCTGCTTCTTGGACCATAGCTCACTTATGTATGTATGTATGTGACAGGTCCAGCCACTGTAGTGAGCTGTGCCCTAGGTCATCTGTGTCACACACACACACATGACAGTTGTTATACAATCGTGTGGGTGTGGGTGTATGCCTGTGACATATGACAGACATGCCCAAACACAACACAGTCTGTCAATAATGGCCATTCATGGTAGGTATACAACAAACCCGTGTATATGCATACAGGCACCTTATTACTTATGTGATACACTGAGGGACATCAGCATAGCCTTGGGGATATGGATATCAAAGGACAGATGAAATCACATGTGGCTGTCTGTACACATCGGTACCCCTGCTACAAGTTGTGTGCTACTACCAATGTGGTACAATCAGGATACTATGTGTAGCAAATGTGGATGAGTATGCTGTTGTTGGATCATAGCTTCACAACATGTGTTTGTCAACAGGTATGTGTCTGTATGATACCCTCATGGAAGATAGGTGTCTAATCCGGAGAATGCTTTGTAGGCCACTGTATGCATTACCAGATGTGGATGTACATATCCCTAGTGTGTCTGCGTGTACCTAGGATGGACACATGGCAAACAGGAGTGGTCGTGGGAATGTGTGCTGGTCATTACCACTGGTAACTGGTATAGTACAAAACCAGAAAGATTATAATGCTACTATTTATCCTACAGCTGTGTGTCAGTTGTCAAGACATCATGTAACGATTTGTTAAAATCAGGCTGTTGAGGTTATGTACACTACCAGAATGCTATCCATTGACCAATATCAACAGTATCACCTACAGCATAGTGTCATACCATGTCATACACACATGTGTACCCAAGTTGTGACATATGTGTAGTGACATGCATATTGGACACCAATAGGAAATATGAAGTATTAACACTGTGCAGTACAGGGCATGTCACCCTTTACATGTGCCCACCATGCACATACATGCAAACAGTGCACCTCCACCCATGTTCACAAATGTACACCTTGTAATCTGTACAGCACACATCATAGATGTTACATCCACTCAACAACACATGCTGCCAGTACCACACACATCAGCCAACTGTCACATGTGTGGACAATCCATGTTTGGTATTAACACTGGTGTATACAAAACAAAATTGATAATCACTGCTGGGATGCATCATGCCTGCTCAGATACACCTACAAGAATATCATTACCCATTACTGTTCACAACATGCTAACATTGCTACACTGCTAGTAGGTCACCCTGTGCATCAGCACCATGTTATCCTGTTCCTGCATCAGTGTCACAGATGACAGGAGGTGGCACAGTTTCATCATATGCACAGGGTGTGTGGTTGTTTTCCAGAGCCCGACAATGACCCGCCAATCAACATGTATGTGTGTGTGTGTGTGTGTGTGTGTGTGTGTGTGTGTGTGTGTGTGTGTGTCAGGGACAACAGTACAGTATTGGTCAGTGTTGATGTGATGTGTGTGTATGTGTTAGCCCTATGTGTTGGTAGTATGTGTGTGTGTCTGCATGCACACAGTACCCCCTTGTGGCTGCCAATTACAGGAGTTTGTGGAACAGCCACAGACTGTACCTGCCAGGCTGTACAGATCACTGTCTCCGGCGATGGACACAGTACCTGTGCCTGCCAGGGGTGACACGGACTGTATCGGGGACTAAGCCAGACTAAGTACTATCGTCAGAGGCAGAGGGATGTTGACTGGACCCATATCCCTGCTGGGACTGGCCAGAGCCATGTGCACGTAGTCGTCTCGGACGGTCTACAGACAGCCCAGCCACAACATTGCTGGGGCTGGTACTGGCACTACGGGAGTGGCTGGCCCTTGGTTGTCATCAGCGTCGGCTGCCAGCTGAGGATGTTGCTGGCATACGTCCACGTCGACGTCCCAGCCGTCCTGCACTGTTGTGGCACATGGACATAACATTGCAGAGGACATCTAGTGTCTCCCCCCAACGTCTATCAATGACATCGGTGTAATTGCGGATGGCACCGGCAAGGTCACGGATACTGTCATTGATCCCAGTGTTATGAGCCCTCTGCACCCTTAGTCCCTGCCTGGTGTACCGTTCCATATGTGCCTGTGCTTGCATCACAGCCCGGAACATACCTGAGGTTGTGAGACCTGTGCGGGCACGCCTGCCAGGGGCATTACGCCCAGCGATGCTCCCATGAGAACCCCTGGACATATGCCTATGTGGTACCATTCTGTGTGCCTGGGCATGGCTGATGTGTGGGGTTGCATGTGCCATGGATACCACACTTTCCTGGTCAATGCCTACCGTATGCTGTTCCTCACCTAAGGCCATTGGTGTTGAGGGATGTAATGGCAGTACGTATGTGCGCATAGATGGGGTGGAAAGCTGTGTACTGTTGATTGGTGGACCACCGGCAGACCCTGTCAAACATTCCTGTGCCACTACACATGTATCATCATGGTCACTATTAGTGGCAGTGACCTCAGGTACCCCACTGCACCCATCCAACATTACCTCAGCACCTGTGAGAGGGAGACAGGAAGCACACTTTACCATCTGTACAGGATGTTCGCACACATGCACACATGCACACATGAACACATGCACACATGCACACATGCACACATGAACACATGCACACATGAACACATGCACACATGCACACATGAACACATGGACACATGCACACATGAACACATGCACACATGAACACATGAACACATGCACACTAATACACTACACATTCAAGTTGACACACACACACCAACAGCAATATGGAACATAGTCGTTAGTGGCTGATGGTGGAGTACAGTATCACAATACAAAGAGTTCTCTCACACGTGTCAGCATGCAGGATGTGTGTTGCTCGACAGCATGCAGTACAAGTGTAGAGAGTCCTTGTAGTTAACAGTATACATGTTGTTAATGCATGTGTGTTGTTCACTGATTGCCCTCACCCTGGTAGACAATGTGTACATGGACACAACATTGCACTGCAAGTCTGAAACACTTTCCAATGTCGTGTGCACCATCACTCATAGGTATACAAACCATGTCCGGATGCATACAACTGTCAGGTGTCTAACGATGATTGCTGTGTGTAGTACTGCAGGTACTGTTACTGGATGTAGTGTAGTACCATGAGCCATCATCAGACAGCATCATGTGGTCACTCAAGGACACTGATGCATGTCACACTGGCAACTATCTTGCTGTACCTGACCTGCACCACTTAGGCTACATTAAACAGTTCACAGACAGTCATTGCATGGGCATGTCAGGTGTTTAATAGGGAACATTGCCTAACATGACTGTGTTGTGTGTTGACGCATGTCACACTACCCCATGATAGGGCTCCACCCCCAGGTATAGTATGTGTGCTGTGTTGATGACATATGGGATACTGGAGTACGGCCTTACAGCAGGTGTCTACATACGCCATGTGTATCATATTAACACATACTGCATATGACAAAGTGGTGTATGTTGTGTGCATGTGTATTGACGATGCCAATACAATGTCCACTACAGTGTACCCCACTTGTTTGTGATGCTCTGTGTGTTGCATGTGTATGAGTCAGCCACTCATGTCATTGTGAAGTGCATAGTCACACAGAGAACATGCAGAGCATGCACTATGCATAGGTGTTTAACATGTGTATATGGCCTACAACTCTCCTATGACATGCAGATGTTATATGCCAAATTGACTGTAGCCCACTCACCAGCATGGGTCTCCTGTCTTGCTATCACATCAGAGGGACCTGCAAGGATAAGTATGTCAGTGTCAACAACTATGGCATTGCTGCTGTGAGTCTGCAATTATACAGTAGTACATGGGGTGACAGTCACAGGCATACAGATAATGTCCCAAATTATCAGTATTGCATGACACCAGGCACCACATATTCTGCATACACAGTACACATCTGATTAATGCATATTACAACACTTTGGATAACAGTGGTCTACGGATATGCCATGTTACCTGCACGCCCGTTGTCGCTGTGCTGGGTGACTCTGGCCTCCATGATGACACAGGTTTGTTGTAACTGTTGGCCAGGAGCCACCACGCTGAGGAGCAGCTCTTCCACTCTGGTGAGGGGGGATGTGTAGCAGCACCACCACCTGTGGCAAGCTGTTGTCTGTGGACATCGGAGGCATGCTGCCGGACATGTCTGATTAAATCACTGCAGTGATGGCATACCTGCTCATAAGTCCGGTTATGCATGCCTACTTCATTCACCCGATGGACAACATCCTGCCACAGTGCAGTGCGACCATGCTGGTCCTGGCAGGATCTTGAAAACAGTAGATTGTAATGTTGGATGAGTTCATCTCTGATGACATCCTCCTTCTCAGGGGTATATGATGGCTTTCGGTTATGTGCCATAACACTGGAAAACAATTAAACAGTAATTGTGAAAAAGACATGTTGCACACTCAACATTCTAATGTACAGACAGCATTGAAATGCCATATATAGCAACCTATTGGCTGTCAGCAGATATACACTTTTAATAACACATATGACTGCTAAGACCACAACTGCCTGACAGTGCTTGGCACATGCTAAATACAAAACCATGTTCTGCACAGCCACAAAGTGAAACCAGTATGTAAGACAATGCAACAGTACATGGCACACTGTATGTGACACAATGCAACACCTAGCCACAGGAGGTGTATATGAAGCTAATGCATACAGACATTTGTCATCCATTTAAATCTATGTACAGCACGGTTACGGTACTAGCAGTACACCACACTACTTGTTGATAGCAAACCCCTCAGTAACACATGTGCACATTCACCACTATAGGTGGCATACTGCTGTACTACACTATACATGTTGCTAGATACACACCTATATCATGTGACACACATACCACCGAGGACATGTTACAGGCATACCCACACACACATCAGACATACCTACAAGACACAAGGGTATGGCAACCCAGATTACAGTTACCTGTGTACCATATATTACTGTGTGTCAGCACATACATAACCTCATGCCTGAGGTATTTGATGTGTGTGGACTACAGGTAACAAACAAAAGTGTGTTACCAAGCCATGTGGATATAAACCACACTGTGCAGTTCAGGCATACAGCTTCAGGTAGTACTACAGTCCATACGTGACTTGTATTCACTAGTGTTAACAATCAATAAGCATACCTGTACTGCTTTAACCTACAAAGGCACACTCCATTCAACAACATGGGACTACATCACAACGTATGCCATAGTGATTTTCAGCCCTGCCAATAGCATATGGACCTTTGGATGGGATTAGAGCTACAACACTACATACCATGGTATACACAAACTCCCAGTAGGCTATCACACATATACACATCATTGATACATTCACGTACACATTCTCCATCACACACAGTCAACCTCACATAGCATGTGTTGCAACAGGTACATGCGTGTGTGTATCATGTCCTAGGTAGCTGATAGGCTGTTATCCATAGGGCCTATGGAAGCATAGACATATGGTACCCTGCACTACGACACACATGTCATGTACGTTCCTGTGCCCCTGTCATGCAGAGCCACAGGGGTGATTACCGGGTTGTGTTTCCTATCTCACATGCAATCATCATGGTTACTGATGGGCAACTGCTAATGAGGACCTTCATATGCTGTTGATAGGTGGTTGGTTCGACAGTAAGGTATGTGTGATGATGATGTGCCAGTCAAGCATGTTCTGCTTTTTACATTACAAGGTGTTGGGCAGTAGAGTGTGTATCTTTTCTGGTGTTCCATCTGTTTACATGGAGCACATCCAACACCTGTGGGTATGCCATAGCTTTGTATGTTGGCCAGGGGTGGGCTCTGGGTAGGCGGTATGAGACACAGTGTACAATTGGTTTGGTAAGACAGTCAGCATAGGGCATCTGTTGCAATCCGGTACCACTCTTTGTGAGGTATGTGTCCGGCATCTACTGTTGCTGTGTATGTGTTCTGAGGTACATACCAACAGGGACATTGTAGTCTATGATGGGTGTTATGACTGATGAGTGGAGTGGAACCATGACCTCTGCTTCCATGGATGACATATATTTACTGACGACATATGGACTGTACTAGTTTTACATGACTAGTGTGGCACAGTGATCATCATTAGGGACACTACTGTCCACCTGTATCCTGTAGTCTCTTATCACACCTTCGGTGTTGAGTACACTACCACCTATGTGTTAGTTCATAGGTACAGGGCTTTTAACAACAGGGATGGCAATACATGTACAACATTCAGCTGGGACGTACATTTAAACATCCACTGGTGCACACATTGATATGCATATCAGCACATATACAGTCCACCTTTCATGGTGGGAATATCAATAATGCTAAGGTTGAGGGGGATACAGTTATGTAATGATTTTGCACAGTCTTGTGCAGAATGCATGGAAGGTGTTCTCAGCCCATATATGTTTAGCAGGACCCCATATCTGGGAGACTATATACCTAACAAAGCATACCCACTGCATTTGAACAACACATGTCATATGCCAGCACTGTATGCTGTCTTGTTTGACACACACTACAACCTACATAGATATATGCACATAACCTGCACCAACATATAAATGTCCGCCTTTCACAAACAGTTGCAGCATGTCCCTTGCTCTATGCACATGTTCAGATGCTCAGAAATCAGACACACATGTATCTCGACATATGTGTGTGCCATACAGACACAAGGTCCACAATGTTGTAAGTCCATACACCTCAAGGATGACCTGTTGGGCCTTGCTACAGGTAGGACAGTTGTCACATGTGTGCATACAGTAACAGTACAAAGGTATACATAGCTGCAAATGATACATCACTATGCTAGCCTGCTACAGCGGTTGCCAATGCTAAGCTACACATTATGTGACTATCATGCATGTCTTACTCTGTGACATCCAAGTTTATCTAGGTGTTTGCAATACTCCCCAAAACTGCCATTAAACGCAGTAGTGTACAGACCATAGATAACATGCTCAGATGTTTGACATGTACTGCTGACCTACAACTGTCACACTTATGTCCCACTGCACACAGCTACCCAACAATTTCTCCATGGCAATACTTATGCATGGCATCAGTGCATATATACCTACTGCTACCACTTATGCATGTATCAGAGGATCAACAGTACTAACCATAACCATCTACTACCTGCCGGTAAATACAAACAGTTACATACCTGTATGTCCCTTCCAGGTCCATCTGTGTATGTTATTTTTTTTTCTTTGGGTACTGAAACGTTCTTTTTTTTTTTTTTTTTCCCTGCTTGCTGTTGTTTGCTATGTGCAACTTGCAATGTAATGATTGCATGTGGGGATAGCAAGTCCTATCTGCTTTTAGAGATATCTGCACATGTGCATGTGATGCCCTCTGCACCAATTGTTGGCCAGCATTTGGTAAATGCATACAGCCTGCTGAGTGGTAATTGCAGTACTCACTGTGATAGTAACCCAATGCTATAAATTGCTAAGGTATGTAGGCGTAGCCCTTTCAGATATCCAGAGTGAGGCCCATGCTTGTTTGCTGTGGAGACTGTTGTGTAAGTCAGACGGTTGGTATATGTCTTATAAATGAAGCTAGAGGTGTAGACAGTGCTGCACATGTTGTACTCAGACCTGACTGTTGCCACTTCCAAACCTAAGCTATCAGTGTAGAGTTTTACTCACCACTACAAATGCTTACACAACATTTATGTGACTATACTGGGAATATTAATGTACTGACTTCTGCAGGGTTATGCTTTTTACTGTTGACATTACCACAGGGTTCACAGGACAACTAGACAATTCCTGTACTGAGTATGCCTACCTACACAGTTGTTAGACCCTAAACGCACAAGTATCTTTTAATTGGGGGGGGGCTTACATACTGAGAGTATTATGCATTAATGTGTGAATATTATCTTACTGGACTTGCAGGATTGGTGTGTACCTGTGTGTTTATCAGGGCAGGTTGTCTGTCTGCATGGTTACCACCTGTGAACTTAACCAGTTGGTAGCCAGAGGTTACACTGTCATTCTTTGTCTGTGCAACTCACAGGTGTTTTCAGCACTGTTACAATGGCATTGTTATAGTCAGTTGCTACCAGTACATGGCTACATCCATTGGTATTTCTGTGTTATACTCCTACATAAGGGTATGCTTGGGGAGGGCCTAAGAAAGCTATTTGCAGAGTGTGCAACAGCAGTATAGCCTATATGCCTGTGTGTTTGGGCCTCTGCCAGGCCTATGGAACAGTCACATACATCTTTGCATGGTGTCATGGATAAGTAGTTGAATGTGAGGTACACCTTACACATAATAGGAACAGTAGGTGTATACTTCAGTGAAGCAGTGCATATGGACTAGTACTCCTTTCATGACATACAAGCAGTGTCTACTGTAATTATTGTCAGTATTCATTGTATAATAGCCCACCATTCTGACTGATGTGGGATTCTGAGGGACACAGCTAAAATATGTTTCACAATCAGGGACATCCCTGGAAAGTTGACTGAGTTAGGAGGTATGGCCTCTGCCCTACTCAGATATGCCAGTGTTTGTGCTGCTATGATACTGCGTGAGGGTTGTAAAGTGCCTCTGCAACATTATTTTCTGCTTGATTAGCTGCTTTTCACATCACACTCATGTAATGCAATCCCACAACAATTGCTGGTAAAGATCCACAGAACAGGCTTTGTGTTATGGCCTTCCTATATTTCCTTTACATTCACTCATTGTAATAAATTATATATTTTTTGCAGCACAAAGTTATTGTATATCTGTTGTGACTTAAAGGTACTTCATGCAGTCTTATGTGTCCAAGGTCTGGGGTTCGAGACTAACAAAGGTATTTTAATTTTGCTGCTGAGCAGAACAAGGGCCCTGACCTAGAGTGACTAAGGCACTTTTAAGCAGTTGTAAGCGGGTTTGCACGGGTTTGCGCGATGCTTAGCAATGCTTAGCTAAGCGCACACATGCGCACACTCGCTTAATCCCGCTTACTACTGCTTAAAAGTGCTTACTCCCGCTAACCATGTTTGGTATTAACACAGGTGTATACAAAACAAAATTGATAATCACTGCTGGGATGCATCATGCCTGCTCAGATACACCTACAAGAATATCATTACCCATTACTGTTCACAACATGCTAACATTGCTACACTGCTAGTAGGTCACCCTGTGCATCAGCACCATGTTATCCTGTTCCTGCATCAGTGTCACAGATGACAGGAGGTGGCACAGTTTCATCATATGCACAGGGTGTGTGGTTGTTTTCCAGAGCCCGACAATGACCCAGCCAATCAACATGTATGTGTGTGTGTGTGTGTGTGTGTGTGTGTGTGTGTGTGTGTGTGTGTGTGTGTGTGAGGAACAACAGTACAGTATTGGTCAGTGTTGATGTGATGTGTGTGTATGTGTTAGCCCTATGTGTTGGTAGTATGTGTGTGTGTCTGCATGCACACAGTACCCCTTTGTGGCTGCCAATTACGGGAGTTTGTGGAACAGCCACAGACTGTACCTGCCAGGCTGTACAGATCACATGCAGGCCCCTAGGCTCTCTGTGTTTAAGCAAACATTCTTTTAGATACGCATTGTCACATTGCACACTGACATCCCACTCACTAGGCTGAACAAGGAGAAGGTTACTGTTAGCTGCCTGTCAGGTGCCAGGATCCGCCACATAACACAAACACTCAGGTCACTCCAGAACAAATACAAATATGACTCTGTCATTGTCCATGTTGGTGTGAATGACCTGAGCCGTACCTCCCTGGACTACATGAAAAGAGACATGGAGGAGCTCTCTGATCATGTAGCCCAGGCCGGTTTGACCCTGAGTAGCATCCTGCCCTCACCAAGAATGATACCACGGTATAGAGAAAAAATTATCAGTTTTAACAATTGGCTAATCTTCTGGTGTCATTCAAAGGGGATCCAGTGTCTGTCAGCCTGGGATGACATGCTCGACAAGCTCTACTATGGCTTCCAATAACCGTTTACAAGGATGGTATAATGAAAATTTTGGATTGTTCAATGAACTACAGGAAACTAGGGAAGAAACTATGGATTGTTGACTAAAGGAACTTGAACAAAAACCTTTGAAGGTAGGTAATTTACAATGTGGCAATGCGTATCTAAAAGAATGTTTGCTTAAACACAGAGAGCCTAGGGGCCTGCATGTTTATAAATTTCCAAATGGTTTGAAAAGGGGTCAGAAAGAGTGTGATGAACTTCTTGATATGTTTGACCATCACAGCATAGAACTGATGGAACTAATCATTAGAGTGAAAAACAACAGAGTGAAAGAACTGTTAACACAGATAGAAAATATTAATGATGTTATTTTAAATGATTTAAACTTTGACAAAGTTACTTTGAAATACAATGCTTTGTTTGACAAGATTGAAGAAGATGTTGAGGTTAACATAGAGTGTAAAAAAAGGAAACTAATAAGGGATGAAAATGAGTATAAAAACAAGGTTGACTACCCCCTCCCCAAATCCTATGAAGAAAACACTAGAGAAAGTGTTAGTGATTTCAGGAATCCCACTACCCAGGAAAGACAAGGTGGTTATCAATTCAACAGTGAGAGAGAGATGAACTCTGATAATGAATACCCACCTATTAGGAGGTCAGAAAGATTGCAAAACAAGCGTAATAGTTTTAGTGTTACTAATAAAGTTTTTTTAGAAGCTCCAACAGGGGGCAGAGGTTACCCATACAGGAATCAATACCAGAGGAGGAAAAACAGCTACAATCAGAATAAGAAGAATCTATTGAGATTATTAGTTCCTTTGGGGGAATATTACTGTCCTACCAAGGTTTTAATATTTATAATTATGCTAGTATTACTGTAGATAAAATTTATTTTCTATTTTAAGTAAAGGTATAACATTTGTACCTACAAAGAAGAGTGATATTGTTAATATTATTACTGAGTTAAAAATGTTTACGAGAAAAATAAATTTGAAACTTATGTTGAAAGACAACATTGTTGAGTCAGGAAAGAATATTATAAAGAAGAAAAGTTGTTTTAATCCCCCCTTCATCCCCTGATAGCTCAGTTTGAGAATAATTGTTCCCAAGAAATATATGATATGCAAGGTAAGAACAAAATTAAACAATATAATTTAAATAGGGAAGAGAATGAATTGTTGATAAAGTTACTGAGGAATGAAGGGTTGAGATTTATGAAACCTGATAAAGAAGGGGGGTATGGTAGTGGAGACTACTGAGGATTACAATGCTAAAATATTTACCATGTTACAGGAAGGAGGTAAATATGAGAGTGTTTCTAAAAATGAAGTCAACATCGCACATAGGAAAATTCAGTTAACATGAGAAGATTCCTTACTTCAAGGAGTCATAAGTGAAGAGGTTTTTGAATTCCTGATTAACAACAATCCAAGAGTACCTATTGTATTTGGAATTCCAAAAACACACAAAAACATCATTGAGCCCCCTTATAGATTAATAATTACTAGCCAAAATAGTTCAAAATATTCGCTTGGTGTATTTATTGACCGAGTGGTAAGAAAATCTTTGAGAACTGTTGATTATATTCTCAATGATTCCTGGGACTTTTTAAGTTGAATAAAAAAAATAGTATTTTGACTGTGATACTTCTTTTTTTACTATTTATGTTGTAGATCTCTTCACGCCTATTCCCCATGAAATAGGGTTGGAATATTTCCATAGAGTTTTACTGGAAAGGACTTCATTATGTAATACTATGATGAAATTTGTGATGATGTCGATGGAAATTGTTTTGAAAAACAACTTCTTTTTTGAGGGGGAATTCTATAGACAAATACGTGGCGTTGCTATGGGTACTAGCTGCGCACCCTTATTTGCAAATCTGGTTATGGTGGGTTGGGAGGAACATTATATACATAATACTCCCTTTGTGGACTGCTGGATTAATTATCTAAGGTTCCTGGATGACATTTTTATCTTGTGGAAAAATAATGTTCAACATGAAAATTTTATCAATTACCTAAATAGTTGTGAATATTTTAAATTCACAGGTAATAGTAATGTTGATAAGATTGATTATTTAGACATTACATTGTCCAAGAATGTTGAAAAGAAATGTTTTGAATCAAGGATTTATAGGAAACCTACATTTTCCAACGATTACTTAGAATTTATAAGTAGCCATCCATTGTATATAAAGAGGAATATAGTAAAGGGACAAATGGTCCGTATTGCAAGGATGTGCTCGAATTTAGAATTAGTTAAGTTAGAAATGAGTAAATTGGTAGGTTTTTTTTGTAGAAAGGAAGTACCCTTATGAATTTGTGCTACCCATTTGCCATCAAGTTATAAGTGAATGGGGGGTAAGATACAAACCACTGTTGGGTGCTAAATTACATGATGAAAATGAAAATAACATTCAATCTAGAGGTGATTTCACCCAGTCAATGGTTATCACTTATAGCGAGAACAGTAACACGATAAAATCTATTTTAAGGAAAAACTGGTTACTGTTTAAAGGAAACAAAGAGATGGAAGAAATTCTCGGACCAGAACCAACATTTGTATTCAGGACCAACAATAATATGAAATTTTTATTACAAGATTCTATTTCTAAACCTTTTACAAGTACAAAAGGTACAATGAAATGTGGTGCCTGTGAATATTGCAGGCACATTATGACATCCCCAGTAGTTCACATTGAAGGGACTAGTTTTAAAATTAAGTTGGTAAAGGGTAACTGTAATACAAATGGGGTGGTGTATATTGCTGTCTGCCAGACTTGTTTCCATTTTTACATAGGTAAAACTGAGAGGATGCTGAAAAAGAGGATATATGAGCACCTCTATGATATTAGAAAACAGGATGACAATAATGGGTTATATAGGCATATTAAAACCAACCCTAATCACACTTTTCTTTTTGGGATTCTGGAAGTTGTGCCAAAGGATATAAGGGGTGGAGATTGGAAGAATGATTTGGAAAGAGCTGAAATGAAATGGCAGCTACGTTATAATTCTAATGTTACACCAGGATTCAATGACTTTATTTCTCTTAAGCCCAAATTAAAATATAGGGCACAAAAATTGTGATTTCAGGGTATATTAACTTCAGCACTAATGTGTATACATACAACAAATCAGAGTGTTTTAAAGTATGTTATTTTTTAAAGAAATGTTATTTGCATATTTTATTCAAATTATATAGTGATTGGTTGATGCCTTTTTAAACAGAGAATGTTCAGTTACTTTCACAGTTCTGAAGAAGTCCAGATGGACGAAAGCGCTTGACTGTGGATATTGTGTTACTGTGGAGTAAGAATTTTTTACTTGTATATGCTGCTAATGCTGTGGAGTTTTCATCACACCATGGAATAAATTGTGTTTTCATCACTCGAGTGACTTCCTTGTTTTTCCAGCATACAGAGAGTGTTCTTGGGATGACATGCTCAACAAGCCACGCTGCTTTGCTAGAGATAGCTTGCACCTGTCACCCTTAGGCTTTCGAATACTGGCCAAGACTCTTGCCAACCCCATAGTGCCTTTTTTAGGCAAGGCTCAAAAGACAAATCCACCACCGTAAATAGCACAAGTAACAAAAAACTGAGGGTAATGCTACTCAATGCCAGAAGTCTAAACCTCAAAATGCACGCACTCGAGGCACTCCTCAGTATGGAGAAAATCGATATATGTGCAGTAACAGAAACCTGGTTTAAGGCTCCGGAGAGCACCCCAGCACTACCAGGCTACAACTCATACCATACATTTCGGCCACAAAACCGTACTGAAATATAAAAGGCGGGGGAGTATCCATATTCATCAAGGATACCCACACCTCCAGGTTAGTGGCACAGCACGATGCTTCAGAGATCATCCAAGTGCAACTCACAATAGGAAAAGCTGCTATTCAAATTATAGCTTGCTACAGATCACCGACCATGTCCCAGGACCCCCACTCCACATTCCTGGAAACACTGGGAAACATAAAGGTCCTACCAAACACCCGGATATTAGGTGATTTCAATTACCCAAACATTAACTGGAAGAACTACTCAAGTACAAACTCCCTTGCCCAACATTTCCTAGAATTTATAAACTCAAATAACCTGGATCCACTGGTCAACACCCCCACCAGAGGTGACAACATATTGGACCTGGTCATCACCAACATGGGCGACTGGTGTTCCACACCAGAGGTCAACCCCTCACTGGTTAGATCTGACCATAAACTAATCACTCTGGATATCCACATTCCGCCACCACCCCCGGTCAAAGAAACCACCGTGAAAAACTTTTCAAAAGCAAACTTCACGTTACTTAAGACCAGGGTGGGAAGTTTCAAAGCCCCCATGCTAAAGGATAACGCTGTCCAAGCTGCAAAATCCTTTACTAATGCACTCTATGGACACCTACAAGAATGCATGGATCGTGCTATCCCAAACAAAACCAAGACTCACTCCTCCAAGAAAAGAAAACCAGTCTGGTGGACCCCTGCCATAAACAAGCTATACAATAGAAGGAGGAATCTAGTACAGAAAAGAGTAAAATCCCAAGAAGGGAAGACATCCCTGATCAGTATCAGCAGGGAACTACGTTCCCTCATAAAATCATCCAAGGCTAGCTTCGAAAGAAAAATTGCCATGGACTCCAAAGATAACCACAAGGCATTCTTTAGCTATGTCAAGAATCTAAGTGACAATTCTCAGATCTGCTCAGAGTTAGTGCAGAATGGCACAAAATACACTGAACTGACCGATATAGCCAACATCCTGGCAGACAGGTTCAATGCAAACTTCACCACTCTCTCACCCCCAAAAGGGCCCATAACTATACCAGAAGAACCTGAAATCACAGACACTCAGGTTAAAACAGCCCTCTCCAAAGCCAAAAACACAGCATCAATGGGACCAGACGGTGTCCCAGGCTGCATCCTACATGAGCTCAAAGATGAACTAACCCCTCACCTAAACACACTGTTTAAAATCAGCCTCTCCACAGGCTATGTGCCCACAGAGTGGTGCACAGCAACAGTTATTCCACTCCACAAAGGTAGAGCCACAAAGGACCCCAGGAACTATAGCCCTATAAGCCTGACTAGCTTGGTTTGCAAAGCTATAGAGCACATCATCACGGATCTCATTAACAGAGACATTGGAAACCTCCAAACATTGAACCTACTCAGTTCAACTTTGTTAAGGGCAGATCATGGCTCCTAAACCTGGTGGATTCTTTGAGACAGTTACCAAGGCTATAGATGAGGGAAAGGTGGTCCACACAGCCTAGCTAGACCTTGCAAAGACCTTCAACACCATTCCCCACTCAGGTATTGTAGACAAGCTCACCAGCCTGAACATAAACCCCTACATCACGAGATGGGTTGCCAACTGGCTCATGGGCAGAACCCACATGGTAAGAGTTGCGGGAGCTAGGTCTGACTCTAAACTAGTTACAAGAGGCGTTCCCCAGGGCTCAGTCCTAGGATCCCTCCTGTTCGGCATATACTTCTCAGAGGTACAGACAAGCACAGGAGGACTATGGCTGACCAAGTTCACAGACGACTGCAAACTAGGGGCTATGACTGACTCTCCAGCTGACACAGACATCCTCCAAAAGGGTCTCACTGAGACAGATATCTGGTGTCAATACCATGGCCTCAAGCTAAATGCCAAACAGTGCATAGTCATTCCTTTTGGAAAAAACAAAGTACCCACAAACTACCACATAGGTGGTAGCCTCCTAAATACGGAAGACGTAATAAGGGATCTGGGGACCCAAATAGATAGTAACCTCTCCATTGATAATCACATTGCCAAAGTGGTTAGAAAATCCTTCTATGTGGCCCACCTAATCACAAAAGGGTTTGCATCCAGATCGAAAGAGGTCATTGGGCCCCTCTATGCATCACTCATTAGACTCATCATAGAGTACAATGCCCCATTTGGGATGTACCTTACAAGACACCTGCAACAACTGGAAAGACCACAGAAGTACCTTACCAAGAGGATCACTGGCCTCAAGCAGATGCCCTATGCAGCTTGACTGAAGAAACTCCAGGTGTACTCGGTTGCATACCGCCTACTCATAGGTGATCTCTGCCTGACATACAAGGCCATGTCCAACCCAGAATTGATGGACATGTTCCACCTAAAGAAAACCATATCCCCTCGAGCCACACACTTCAGGGATCCAAACCTCACCACAACAATAAATAGGACGTGCTGGAGGGATAGATTCCTGTCCAAGAGACTTCCCATGCTCTGAAACAAAATTCCAATTTAGATTAGGCAGAGCTCCTCGCTAACCCTCTTCAAGAGAAACCTTGACGAGTGGATGGGAAACAGAAAATTTACCCCAGGGATCACTTCAATGGCTCTGCTGGACAGAGGCACAGGGAACTAATCTAAGGGGGGCGGCGAAAGCCAACACATTCTGGCTAGGCTTATAAATGCCTTTGGGCAGATAGCCTAGTACCTACCTATGAACCTATGAATAGGGAGTAGGTGCATATTGTGAAGATGTACAAAATAAGTTGCTTGAATATGAATCTAATGTCAGCATAGATTTCAGCCAAGCAGGACAAATAGCAACAGGCTGACTGACAACAGTAGACAGAATCATGCACAATCATGGACAATATCAGAATAATACAACCATTAATCTGCATCATTGGCATAACATATGTCATTGTGACTTATACATGGTTCTGCAAAAACATACTCGTACAACTGTTATGATTTGTCAGTAATCTATAAGTGGAATCAGGCACACCTTCCTCAAAAATCAACATCTTTCAAAGCTAAGAGAGACAGTGTTACACCTGTAGTTTAAATTACAAGCAATCCTGCCTAGTTTACAGGTTTGCATGGCATATATATGCCACAATTCACATTTTCATGAATTTAGCCCATGCCACCAATGTTGTCAATCAACTATATATTTACTGTGTGCATCACAGGAACACACAACACACATGCATCTTGTATAACACCTTGAAGGGGCATTCTGCATTGTCATCTCGTAATATGCAGCAAAAAGAATAATTAGGTATGGCCAATAAGATGTGTGGGAGCTTACTATGGCAAAAGTGATACACTTGAGTAACTCATCCCTGGAAGATGTGTTGGGAGGTATGTGAAAAAGGGTGCATTGTACTCAATTATAAGTGTGATGATGGCTGAGAACAATGGGGCTACAATGCCCTTTGATGTGGATGTCCTGCACAGTCTCAGGAATTGTGCTACATACAAGGAATTAGTCACCATTTTGGGCACATGCTGGTGGATATTCCACATACCATCTGAGTACACAGGCCACATACCACTTGGTCTTCTCATAGGTGTCTGCTGTCTATATTATAATTAGCTTGTGTATTTGCTTTCATAAAGAACTAATCCCCCAATGATTTTTGATCATCTACTGAGTATCCATGGCTCTGGCAACAATTGTGTGTTAACACTGTCTGCATTATACCAATACAAATCTTGGATTCAATGATTGTTTACAATTTGCAATCCTCCACAACACTGGTTAGACAAAAGATTTGTAAGTTAGTCTTGATGTACGAGATTTAAATATTGAGCAAGAAAGGGCCTAGCATGGTACCCTGAGGTACAGACCTGGTCACTGGAGTCTTGATAGAGTTGACTTCACACATTTCAACATTATATGTCAGATATGTGATCCAGTTGTCTAACCACTTGGTGATGTAGGTGATTATGGCCACTTGAGACAGTTTGTCTGTAATACCTGAGTGTGGATTTGTGTCAAATGTCTTTGCCAAGTCAAGTTATGCAGGATGATAGTATTTTCATCATGTATGCCCTTGGTGACCTTCTTGAGGACATCAAACAGATGTAACAGACATCATGTAGCCTTAACAAATCAAACATGGGTTTGGTACACAGTCGGGAGATTACCTGTGTAGTTTTTGGGAAGGTCTGTGATGACACGTTGGTCTACCTCAGAGATGAGGAGAGCCAGGAGTATGGATCTATAACTCCATACATCAGGTGATAGTCCCCCTGGTCAGATGAATGCATATTGCTGTAAACTTTTCTATGAGAACATAGGCTGTCTGGAGGTTGTGTTGAAGTAGTGATCTAACTGTAATTATCTCTAAAACAAAATCCTCTGAGGGTAAGGTACCTGTTATATCCAAATCAAAAAATCCAATAGAAAAGAAGAAACTGCAGGTACTCCACAACAATCGAAGTCAACCAGTTGCTAATGTAATAAATCAGCTTTATTATAAAAAGTAAGCGCTTTCACATCTGCTAAGGATGCTTGAAGCATCCTTAGCAGATGTGAAAGCACTTACTTTTTATAATAAAGCTGATTTATTACATTAGCAACTGGTTGACTTCGATTGTTGTGGAGTACCTGCAGTTTCTTCTTTTCTTTTGAGTGATCTAACTGTGTCTATTAGGTCAGGTTTAAAGTCACAATATAGGAAACTTGTGATATTTTTAGGGTTCATTGATTTTGTGTTATTATCTGCAGAGAGACCACAGATGAGCTGCCCTCCTGAGAATAAAAACTGAGTAATGTTTGCATGTATACTTTGGCTGATGGCCAGCGGTGACAGAGGGGGTGAAGTGTGAGGCAATCTGTCAGCTAGCAGATTGGCAATTTTTTCCAGTCGAGTATGGCTGGTGGCATCCACAAACAGCTCTGTACTTAGTTTTGTATTCCTCTTAATGTTTCACATTTATTGGAATAAATGATTTGTGAAAATACTCCAACTACACCCTTGGTCATGCATCACATTCCACACTCTGGTACTATTCACACAGTCATACAGCTGTATTAGTGTCACATAATTACATTAATTGCACAATATATGCCTATATGTGTTTCATGGGAAAGCTGTGTTTGAGTGGCCTGATGTCATATAAGGACATATTAGAGATCAGTTGCTTGTGGTTCATGCAGAACATTTCCTGACACTAATGCTAATAGTCACACAATGGTGCTGCTGACCACCTCAATAATCCTTGGGAATAGCAACACAACTGCACATACAATGAATTCCAGAAGGTTGCAATTGAATCAAAACATGTAATATTGTTGTGCATATCACAACATAACAACATGTGGATGAAACAAGACTTATGTGCACATGTAATGAGTGGGAATTTATATTGATGAATTTCAGGTAGTCATCCAATAGAGGCTGTCCAATTCAAAAATCCACAAGTCTCAGCCGTTCACTTCACGTGAACGGCTGAGACTTGTGGATTTTTGAATTGGACAGCCTCTATTGGATGACTACCTGAAATTCACCATTTGGTGCAGTGTGTGCTTTTTGTGGATTGGGAATTTATATTGATGTCTGTCACAGAGCATTCAATGATGGTAGGTAGGCACATGCACACCTGTGACATACTGCAAGTATCACTGTGTTGGTGGAATGTGAACTGTGTAGAATATTGGTCTGCTCCACTACAACAACACATATCCTAATAAACTAACAATATACTTAGTGCATCATACCATGTTAGCAGTTCTCAGGAAGCATATTAGTACAACTGTTATAGAAGGAGCATGTAATGAAATGGCAGTAGCAGCCATCAGTACATTATCTCAATACATTATCTCACATCACAGATTGTAATACCCTCTTGTAGCCATACTGTACATCCACGCCTCAACATAACACATGTCAATGAAAGCAACATTGACATGTCAATTGTTCATAGGGTTATAGGACATTATTAGGCTAACGGCCAACATCACATAAAATCCTAGCCATGACAAAATTTGCAATCACACATGCAGCGGTCTGAAGATCGCTTGCAAAGGCTCATTGAAGGACTCTGTTTCATATCTCTATGTATATTTGACATGCTGACATTCTCCACTCCTCTGCAGGAAGGATGTCATGTGGCCAGAGGAAAAGGAGGATGGTGGTTGCATGGGGATACATTAAAGTTTCTCCTAAGTGATAATAAAATGAAGTACAATTCCAGAGATCATACATTGACCATAATGTACCACCAACCACACACACACACACACACACACACACACACACACACACACACACACACACACACACACACACACACACACACACACACACACACACACTCACACACACAGCAGTAGACTGGGCATGATTTGAACATTACACCTGTGTAGGTATAGGGGATCCAGTATCTGTCTGCCTGGGAAGACATGATCGACAAACCATGATGCTTTGCTCGAGATGGTATGCACCGGTCACCCACTGGATTTCAGGTTACTAGCTAAAGCTCTTGCCACCCCTAAAGTGCCTTTTTTAGGTAAGGTTCAAAGGACAAATCCACCACTGTAACAGATACAAGCATGCAAAATCTGAAGGTAATGCTACTCAATGCTAGAAGTCTAAACCTCAAAATGCACTCTCCCGAGGCATTCCTAAAAATGGAGAACATCGATATCTGTGCAGTAACTGAAGCCTGGTTCAAGGCTCCAGAGATCACCCCTGCAAAACCAGGCTACAACTCTTACTACACTTTTCGGCCACAAAACCAACACCGAAAAACTAAAGGTGGAGGAATGTCCATATTCACCAAGGATATTCACACCTCCAGGCTAGTTGCCCAACACAATGCATCTGAAATTCTCCAGGTGCAACTAACACTAGGTAAGACTGCAATCCAAATTGTAGCTTGCTATAGATCCCCCACCATGCCCCAAGATTCGCACTACACCTGTCTAAACATACTGGAAAATATTAAGATACAACCAAACACCCTAATACTGGGTGATTTCAACTACCCTGCCATTAATTGGGAAAACTACTCGGGTACCAACTCCTTCTCCCAACGGTTCTTGGAATTCATAAATTCCAATGCCCTGGATCAACTAATGCATTGTCCCACCAGGGGCTCCAATATCCTAGACCTGGTCATTACCAACATGAGAGATAGATGCTCCACACCAGTGGTCACCCCCTCATTGGTCAGGTCTGACCATAAGCAAATCACCCTTGACATCAACATCCCACCCCCACCCCCCAGTAAGGAAACCTCCTTAAAAAACTTCTCCAATGCCAACTACAGAAGTGACAAACTTCATGACACCCATGCAGACGGGATCTGAAAGTTCGACTGCAGAATCCTACACTAAGGCACTGTACAAGTACATCCACTTGTGCATGAATCCTGCCATCCCAAATAGAACCAAGATGCTCTCCTCCAAAAAAAAGGAAGCCAATCTGGCGGCCCCCTGCTATAAACAAACTATACAACAGAAGGAAGAATGTTGCAGAAAAGAGGAAAATCCCAGGATGCAAAAAAACCCCCTCACCAGCCTCAGTAAGAAGCTGAGATCCCTCATAAAATCCTCAAAAGCTAGTTACGAAAATAAAATTGCCAAAGATTCCAAAGACAACCACAAGGCATTCTATAGTTATGTCAAGAATCTAAATGGCAATGCTCAGATCTGCTCTGAGCTACAACAAAATGGCATTAAATATACTGATCCCAAGGATATTGCCAATATCCTGGCAGATCAATTTAGTGCCAACTTCACCCCCCCTCTCACACCCTAAAGGGCCCATCTCAATACCAAAAGATTGCCAAATTCCGGAAATCACGGCCACAAAGGTAGAAACCGCACTCTCCAAAGCTAAAAATACAGCATCCATGGGACCAGATGACATCCCAGGCTGGGTACTACATGAACTACAAAATGAACTGGCACCTCACTTAAGTGTCATGTTTAATCATAGCCTCACCTCAGGCTTCATGCCCACTGAGTGGCGCACAGCTACAGTTATCCCACTCCACAAGGGGGGATCCACCTTGGATCCTAGGAACTACCGTCCCATCAGTCTGACAAGCCTGATCTGCAAGGGCATGGAACGCATTATCATGGAACTTATAAACAAAGACACTGGCAAACTTCAAACACTGGACCCCACCCAGTTTGGGTTTGTGAAGGGCTGATCTTGTCTCCTGAACCTGATTGACTTCTTTGAATCAGTCTCCAGAGCTGAGGACGAGGGTAAGGCGGTCCACACAGCCTATCTGGACCTCTCCAAGGCCTTTGACACCATCCCCCACTCTGGAATCATAGATAAACTTACTAAGCTGGGCATAAATCCCTACATCACTCGATGGGTCGCGAACTGGCTTACTGGCAGAATGCAGACTGTAAAAGTAGCCGATTCCAAATCCAGCTCCAGACAAGTGACAAGTGGAGTACCTCAGGGTTCAGTCCTGGGACCACTCTTGTTTGGCATCTACTTCTCTGAAGTACAGGCCAACACTAAGTGACTCTGGCTAACAAAGTTCGCAGATGACTGCAAACTGGGAGCCATTATTGAATCCCCAAATGATGTGGATATTCTACAAAAGGGCCTTACAGAAACAGATGCCTGGTGTCAGAGCCATGGGCTCAAGCTTAATGCCAAGAAATGTATAGTTATCCCCTTTGGAAAAAAACATGTACCCATGAATTACCACATAGGTGGCAGTACATTAAACATCAAAAGTGTGATAAGAGACGTAGGGACATAGGTGGATAGTGGTCTCACCTTCAATAACCACATCGCCACAACAGTCAGGAAATCCTTCTATGTGGCACACCTCATCACTAAGGGCTTTTCATCCAGAAAAAGGAGATCATTGTCCCACTGTACTCATCCCTCATTAGACCCATTATAGAGTATAATGCCCCGTTTGGTATGTACCTCACAAAATATCTGCAACAGCTGGAAAGGCCACAGAAATACCTCACTAAATGAATCACAGGCCTAAAGCAGATGCCATATGCTGACTGTCTAAAAAAACTCCAGCTATACTCTGTGGCATATCGTCTACTCAGAGGCAATCTCTGCTTAACATACAAGGCCAAGTCAAACCCTGAGCTGTTGGACATGCTCCACTTAAAGAAATCCCAATCCCTCAGAGCCACACGCTCCAGGAATCTAAACCTTGTCATCATAATGAACAAAACATGCTGGAGGGATAGGTTCCTGACCCAGAGACTCCCCATATTCTGGAATAAACTGCCCATACATGTCAAGCAGAGCACCTCCTTGGCCCTCTTCAAAAGGAACCTTGATGATTGGATGGGAGATAGGAAATTCACCCTGGGGATCATGTCAGTCACCCTGCTAGACAGAGGTCCAGGGAAGTAAATATTGTGGGAAGAAATATCCAGGGAATTGTTATGGCTAGGCTTGTATAGGCCCTAGGGCCGATAGCTTAGTACCAACCTATGAACCTATAAGATGAATGCCATGCAGTATAGCAGTAGCACCACCACATATGTCTGACTTTAACACTTTCATGTTGCACTTTATGGAGTATGATAGCATCATTGTATGCTGAGAAGAATATTTTGGGAGGAGTATATGACATGTATGTGGTGTCACATCTCTGTGTATAATTGCCTCAGAAGTAATATTTGGATGTATACACACTAAGATACCTGCTATCAGATCAGACCCCCTAAACCTCTAGGTAAAGGAATGTGAAAACATAGTAGGTCATTTTACTGCCACAGCACAGGTTTATCTTATATACTGTCAGAGTGCATATTATACAGGATGACATCATCAGTATATGTTACAAGAAGATGACATAGCAGTGTACTCACATGACATTCTAAAATTGTTACCATATTTATTGTTGAGTCCCCACACACATCAGTTTACTGTGGTGAGTGTAGAACCCCTACTTAAATATTTACAGAGCACAGTACTTAATGCAAGTGCCACAGTAAAAGCCTTGCTCTTGTAGAGCCAGATAGCACTTTATAGCTGATGACACCAGGAGTGTCCAGTGAGAAGAAGATGGTAGTAGGAGTGTCTCACATGCTGTTGTAAAGTGGTCTCTTGAATGTCAACTGAATGAACAGAGAGACAGACACACACACACCAGCTGACTGCATTGAGAGTAGAACATTTGCCTAATTATTTACATAGCATAGTACTTAACACAAGTGCCATAGCACAAGTCTGGCTTCTATGGTGTCAGAAAATACTTTATAGTTGATGACATCAACAGTGTCTGGTGAGAAGAAGATGGTAGTAGGAGTATCTCACATGATGGTCTAAAACAGTTTCTTGAATGACAACCAAGCGAGCACAGACACAGACACCAGTTGACTGCATTGAGAGTAGAACCCCTACCTATTTACAAACACAGTACTTAACACAAAATCCACAGCACAAGTCTGGCTTCTATGGTGTCAGACAACACTTTATAGCTGATGACATCAGCAGTGTCTGGTGAGAAGAAGATGGTAGTAGGAATGTCTCACATGCTGATCTAAAATTGCCTCTTGAATGTTAACAAAGTGAACAAAGACATAAAGTCCATTTGACTGCAGCAAGATTAGAACCCCTACCTTACTATTAGAACCCCTACCTAACTAAGTACACCAGCTAGAGATCTCAGTACTTAATGCACGCACCACATCACAAGTCTGACTTCCTCTGCTGCTGAACAGTTTATAGTGGACAATATCATCATTGCATGTTTGAAAGAAGGTGTTGGGAGGCCTGTATGAAATGGATTTGCAGACATGTATGACTGTTAAAATATTTGTACTCAGTGACACTGTATTGCTAACAATAGGATATACAGTTACTCTCTTCTGACTACACAGACACACACACACACACACACACACACACACACACACACACACACACACACACACACACACACACACACACATGCACACACAAAATGAGTTGACTGCAGTGAGATGCACCAGCTAGAGAACTCAGTAATTAACACAAGCACCATGGCACAAGTCTGACTTTTATAATGCTTCTGGACAATTTATAGTGGATGGCATAATCATTGCAAGTTAGAGCAATGATGCTGGAAGGCCTGTATGAAATAGATGGGTAGCCATGTATGATTGTCAAGATATGAGTTCTGTATAGGACAGGATTGATGATAATACGATGCAGGCTAATGCTACTCTGACTATGCACACACACTTACAGATACATAAAGACACACACATAATGTGTCTGCTGTTCTAATTTAACACACATATAAGTATTTTGTTCCCATCTGCAAAGCACAGCATTTAATGATTGCAACACCCCTGAAATATGCATTTGCCTTGTCATACTGGGCTTTATAGATGATGCCATCATCATTACATGATGTGGGTAACATATCCTATTATGAGAGTGGTGTGCAAAGTGTGGATGTACTATTTCCTGTTGTGTTTCCAATGTGGAGGTATACTTTAAGAGGCAGCTTGTCAAACTAGATGCAAAAAGCTGTCAGGAATGCATATAGCAGAAATGAGACATAAGCAGCTGTTTCCCTGTATGTTTTGTACATTCCACACTTTGTCACATACAGACACATACATTTTTTGTGATCATGTTTGTGTGTTCATAATTCTGAACAAATTGCTGTCCACACTAATTCATGTATAAGACAATCTGATTGTCTATTGCCACTATAAAGGTGTACATGGTATGTAACAACACAGTTTTCCTATTTATTTCTATAGTGCAGTTGTCATTTGGGAACAAGTACTAACATACTAAGTTTCAAGTGCATAGGTGCATGTAACACATGCCTGGGTGTAAATATATGTTTTACATGTGCTTTAATTGGAAAAGATTAACTGGGCAATAAATATAAGTGAAACATGCTAATAAGCACTCTCCATAATGCACTGCAGAGCAACTGATTTGTGCGATCAGTGTCAAAGTATTTGCACATGTGAGATACACATTTAAGGACTCTTATGAAGTTGAGAAGTACTTATCCATACTGGCTATGCTAGACACAGCTAACAGATACTATGGTGGTCATAAATAGTTCATATCTGAACTGTTGTGTCATATATGGTATAACCTTAAAAATATCTAAACTGCTATCCCTGTTTGTGCATAGTTAAATCACAAGCAAAGGTGGGCCTCTGCTACATTGAGAAAATTATAAGTGTTCTCTTGGTTCACTTTTCTCCATGATAACATGCTAAGCAGAGAGATGTGGCAGTCAACACTTTGGGCAGTACGGAGTGGAAGAAAAACATCTGCTGCCTCGGTGACTCTGTGGCAGCAGGAGTAAAAGCAGTAAGCTCTTATTTTGATCACAGATGATACTGTGTTCAAATTCAGCTCTGTCTATTTTTTTACATATGTATTCTTGATTTAATTAAATAATTATATGTGATAATTATTGGAAATGTGAAAAGGAATGAAAACAGCAAAGTACTGTATAAAAACAGACAGTACTTAAGTGATTTATGTTAGCAATACACATATGGGGTTACATATTTATACAGTCATCAGTTTAAATAAATATTTTATATGAAATTTTAATATCAGTGCCTTTCTTCTACTTTAACAGTGTCTTTCCTTAGTACAACAGGTTTAAGCAGCATTGTGTGGAGGTAAATGAACCATGCCATAGGACGTGAAGTGCCATTCTCCATCATATGGCATTGGTGCATGATGCCAAATGCTGCACAAACACAGAGGACAAAAAGGGAAGGACTTCATTGGGGATTTCTTGTTTATTTGCGTGGTGTGTGATTCTATTGTTGACCAGATTCAAGGTGGGAACATGGGGTAGATAGGAAAGTGCTGAAATGAGTGGCAAGAAGGAGAGACAACAAAGGGAAAGCAACATAGGAATGTGCAGGAAGGAATTAGGAAATAACTATAGCTATACCATTCTTCAATGGTGTAAAATGAACATGAACAGAATATTGGATGAATTTGGACTGTCACCTCAATAAAGATGGTTGACAACAACGCAATCATGTTGTATAGCCAATTGGACCAAATTAGGTATGTCAAGACACATGTGTGAAGTGAAGAGCTGTGTATGGGATATTTTTGGGGGATCAGGTGCCCATTTTTGAGTTTTTATTTCAGTAAGAGAGGAATGTTGGGTAAAATACATAGGTATGTCAGGGTCAGGTAAGTAAGGTAGGCAAGGAAGTTGTTGCAGACAAACAGGACAAACAAGACAACAGACTGGGATGGTGAGGTATACAACAGGTTGGGGGACACCATGACTGGGGATAAAGAGGGGACATCAGATGCATTATACATTATGCATTATGCAGAAGAACATTATGGATATCAGTCTTGGCTATATATTCACCTTTCTATCCAATTTAAAGTATCTTTATCTGTATACTTACACAACTGTGGGATGTCATCGGTCCGAAACTCATCCAGCCACTGGTTGAGTTGTTCTTGCTTGCACCTTTTCAGGTCATTATAGTGGTGCCTGCATTACTCTACAGTGTAAGAAATGCCAGTCTTATTAGAGACAACCTTGGTCAGACTCTTTCAAGTCTCTGATTTGCATTGAGACCTAGTATAGTTCCCCCCAACACACTCCATCATTGAGCCCTAAATTGAGGACCTACCCTTCTAGCTCCTGCCATGTCCATACAGGTCAAACAGCAACATTCTGAGTATTTTCCCACCAATGTGAGGTATTGTATTCTACAGCTAGTGCACAAACCCAAACAACCATGCCAACTGTGTTTGCATGGTGTTTAGTGGAGATCAACAATGTTAAACACAGAGGAAGGCAGTTTATGAATTAGGAAGGGTTATGTGACAGTTAGTATTAGTTTTTGGTTTGGATGCATATATATATATATATATATATATATATATATATATATATATAGTATGCATTAAAAAATCTAACTTTTATCTGTATGCACTCCTTAAAAGTTTACAGTTGGCAAAGGCATTTTTGTCAGGCATTTTACTTTCTCAGATAGACAGCCTTATTAACTTTCATCACATGTGTTATTGTTACAACTGAGTTATCTTCCACTCTTCCAAGTTATATCAGTGAAATGTTGTCAATGATACAGGGATGTTAGGCTTTTAAGATGTCCCATAGACACCTCTAGGGGAATGCTGGGCACAGGGAGAGGTGACTGGTAATCATAAAACTGACTTTTTTGTTGAAAATGTGTACATATTTTGTGAGAATTCTTTTAAGCATTTATAACAATTGACTAATGTATTATTCCTTGCTTGGTACAAACTGTCATTTGCCTTTTTTGGTAGGAGTGGCAGAGCCAAATACTATCTGTGTGTTACCACAACAAAAGTTGTGTTCCAAGAGGGTTGCTCTTAAAACTGGGTAGTCATCCAGTTCTTTCTGTGGTAAACAATAATTACTCCATCGTACTCTGAAAAGGCTGTGAAAGCTGAGGCTCTAGAGAAGTTAACCCGTGGATTCTATACTGCTGTATTGTGTTGCTGTTTTGCTATTGCTGCTTTTTATTAAAAGAAAAAAGAAGGAAGAAATACTCCTGATAATTTATCATGTTGCTAGTGGAGTGGATTTACTGGTCTAACATTTTTGTGGTGAAAGACTGCTGCTTGTTCTTTTGAGTGTGGTTTACAATAATTACTCCATTATTATTCCTTATTTTGGATCACACATTGGTTTGTGTGGGAGTGAGATATGGGACAACCACATAACCTTAAATTTTAATACCTGAACTGTGTGTCTCAAGTGGTTAATATTGAAAATATATACATGTATGTAAGCAGGAATTTCATTATGTGGTATTTCTGATTTATGCATTGTATCCTTCACTGTTTTATGTCACCTAGGAGTATGATACACAAGTGTTCCAATCCATGTAAAACCCCTTTCAGTGACTCAGAAAATGACATAATTGCACAAGCATTTAGGCGTCACTGTGACTTTCTGCTTGAGAGAGCACGTGGGGATATGTCTCTGACAAAAAGCAGATTTGGAAACAGATAGTCAATGACATAAATGCTGTAGAGGGTGCAGCAGGACTTTTGATCAGTTGTGTCATAGGACCACTGATATAATTTCATCAGCCAGGAGGAAAGCAGCTGGAGTTGCCTGTGAACAGATGGCCACGGAGGGGCCTGCTACAGAGTTTCTACTGACACCAACTGAAGAGTTCCTGTCCACTGTCAGAGATCCAGTGAGCTCAGTGGATAGTTTATAACAACATGTGATTGATGTTGGGGCTGATGTTTCTGTGAAGACAAGTATGTGCCAGGAGCAGCTACCAGTTAAGCTTACACGTCAATGTATAACATTTTTTTGCACAGTAAAATATTCTAAGTAAAAGTTCATGTTTTAATTATTTTTTTTATATTTTGGTTGAACCTATTGATAAAGGAATACAGTTAACAACACATTCTTGTTCATTACACAGGGGTTTTTGGTGGACGTGTCAGCCAAGTTTCAGTTAAAAGCATTGTTAATGGCCATATAGGCAAAAATTCCTTCCACTTGTGTTATTGGACTTGTGATGATTGTGTCCTTACATTTTGCTTAATGTCTTCCAGGACCATCTTTCCTAGCAAGTATAGAGTCATCTGCACATGGTAAGCCAAACATTTTTATTTGGTTATTGATGATCATTTGTCAAAAATATGCATTTATCCATATGTGAGGTGGGTGTCATGAGTGTGTGTGTACTGCTGTACCATCTGTGATAGTGGCACCAATGTTAGTTGGTTACCATATATTAAATTGTAGTGTGGGTATTCATTTCATTCCTGTGTTTATTGCCTAGTATCACAAGTGATATTGACAGTTGAAATGTAGGACTCGGCAGACTCTGATGATGATGGTGGCCAAACTGAGGCACAGTCGTTGGGGGGTGTAGAGGTTGAATCTGACACTGAGGATGACATTTAACCATCCCCTGTATTTCCATCAGGCACAGCCAGAAGGCCTACGCATATCTATTCCAGTGATCCCTCAGATATTGGACAGGTGAAGGGTGACATACTTGAGGGTAGTGTCATTACTGAGGCTTCAGTCCAGTTGACTCTGACCATAGCCAAAGTGTGGGTGAGGTGCCATGCAGGAAGGTTGTTAGGGGTACTTGGGCCTGTTGCATATACACATGAATAAGAGTAACGATAGCCCCTAAAATTCTTTCCATGTAGAGTAGTTTCTGTGGCTGTATTCCAATAGGTTTTGTAATTCACAGACAAAACCTGCACTAAGTGCACTAAGTCTAAATGATTGCTGTATAACTCATTGAATAGTTTCTCCATCTTGGACTGGTTGATCATAGGATCATAGGCTATCGACCCAGGGGTCATTTTAAGTCTAGCCTTTTCATCCTAATGAATATCATAGAAATGCTAGTCAATACACCAGATTGCATTTAGTGATGACTTCCCATGTCCCAGAGGGTTGTGGGCTCTATCCCCATTAAGAATTTACAGTGCCCCATCCACTCGTCCAGGTACCTCTTGAACAGTATCATAGATGTGCTTTGTTTCACATGAATTGGTAGCCTGTTCCAAAAATGCAGCAGTCACTGGGAGATAAATCTGTCCCTCCAGCATGAGCTATTTAAGACACAGGCCATATTTAGGTCCCTGGAACAAGTAGCCCTAGTCTCATTTGATTTATGGATATGCAGCAAGTTCATTAGGTCTGGGTCTTGGATTGCTCTGTAGGCAAGACATAGGTCTTCCCTAGCAAGTCTATATGATACAGAGTATAAAGACAGGGATTTTAGTCGATCTGTGTAAGGCACATGCTGGAGTCCCTTGATCTTCTTTGTTAGAAACCTGTGAAGTCTCTCTAATTGCTGCAAGTGCTTAGTTCGATACTTGCCAAATGGAGTGTTATACTCAATTATGGGCTGGATAAGTGCCAAGTATAGGGGGGGGTTATAACTTTTTTTTGCTCTTAAGGAGATGCCTTTACTAATCAGGTGTGCTGCATAGAAAGCTTTCCTTACAATAGTAGACACATGGTGGTCAAAGTTAAGTGTCGCTCGTCTTGGTTTATAATTGAAAATGAACAGCCAGGGTAGTTCATTTATATGCTTTATTGCATAGAAACACATCAGGATGGATAGCAGCAGTACAAAATATAAATGAACTGATTAACTGACAGACTATACAGACATGCATGCTTACATCTCAAGCAGCTTACTATAAAGTGGAAGTCAGGCTCACACATGCTCAGTATTTATATACTTGTGCAAGCCCATGGAAAACTTTCTTAAAGGTATGTATATATATATATATATATATATATATATATATATATATATATATATATATATATATATATTAATCTACATCCTCTCTCTTTAATGAATTGCCCACAATAAAATGACATTTGGAAAAGACATGCAATTGTATAGACACTAAGAAATAAACACAACACTTATGTCCTTATGTCCAAGTTGCTGTGTATCTGGAACATGGTCCGTGATATAGCAGCCAGGACTGGGTTTAGCAACAGGGGCAGTCATTGTTGAACAAACAGATTCTGGAGTTTTGGGATTCTTTTCAAGAACAATAATTCACTCTGAGATACAGGCTTGGACACCGGGATCAAATGTTTCCAATTCTGCCTAAAGTCTACTCCTTGTGATTCCACAATGTACGATCTTGGCTCTGGACATACACTTTTCATGACTCCAATCCGATCAAAACCTTAGGATGTCTACATCCTCAATATCTCCCATTCACATAATGGAGTGAAAGTTTTGCTGGTCTTATCATAATAGGAATTCTGGGTAAAGCGCTTCTTCAACAGATGGGCTTTCACTGATCTGTTGTTCTTGACACATGGAACCAATAGATTACTGCTTATTGGTAGTGTGGTTCTGGTTTGTCTCGACAGAAGTCTCTGTGCAGGTGAACCAGGATATTTATAATGAGAAATATTTCTGAGATTTAAGAGATTCAAGAAAACATCACTGTTGTCTCATTTTGACTTCTCTAATAACTGTTTTGCACTTTGAACTGTCTGTTCTGCCAAACCATTTGACTGCGGGTACTCAGGGCTACTTGTAACATAAGTAAAATCCCACTCTTCAGCAAATCTTTTGAACTCCTGGCTTGTAAACTGTGTACTATTGTCAGAAATAACTTTGTGCGGACTATCATGGACTGCAAAATGACAATTCAACTTAGTAATGAGAGTAGTGTACACTAGATTAGGAAGTAGGTCAATCTCAAACCAAGAGTTTACTAACACCAAGTAATGTTGACCATCCCACTTGAAAATGTCTGTAGCTACTGTCAACCAAGGTAGTTCATGAATCTTGTTTAGCTGAAGTGGTTCTTTCAGTTGATGTGGCTCTGTACTATTACAAACAGAACAAGATGAAAGTACTATCTCAAAGTCCCTTGACATAGAAGGCCAAAATACTAATCCTCTCCCCCTTCTTTTGGTAGAATCTGCTCCGGGGTGGCCACGATGCAAGATGGTACTATATTCTTGTTTCAAGGACTTTCAAACAATTACTTTTGGACCTTTTATGATGATACCATTGTAAGACAAAATCTCATCTCTGTAAGGAAAATATGGTTGCACTTTTACTGGTAAATAAGATTGCTTTGAAGGCCATCCTTGACTGATAAAGTGGTTGAGATTCTGAAGAACTGCATCTGAGGTTGTATGACTTTTATGCTCATCAACATGTGTGGAAGTAAACTTTCTCACTTCCATGAATTCAAAATCAAGTTTATCACTGTCATGCTGTTTAGTGGTATTTCTGGGCGATTTGGGTAAAGTATCAGCAAGATAAAGTAGTTTGCCTTTTGTGTAGACAAGACTGAAATTATACTTTTGCAATTTAAGCATCATGCATTGTAATCTGGCAGGAGCTGTATGCACAGGCTTTCTCAAAATAGTGACTAGAGGTTGGTGATCTGTTTCAATCTGGATAGGTCTACCATAAATATAATCATGGAACTTTGAACATGCAAACACAATTGCCAGGAGCTCTTTCTCTATCGTAATGCATTGCAGTTTGGGTTAGAGTTGTGGACACATAGGTTACTGGTCTATCCTCTTGAAAATTGACTGCACCAAGACCAAATTTTGAAACATCACAAGAAAGAATAACTGTTTTGTGAACATCACAGTATCTGAGACATGGTGTACTGGCAATTCTCTGTTTCAGGGCATCAAATGTTCTTTGGTTTTTCTCTGGCCATGACTATGATACATCTTTCTGTGTCAGATCTCTAAGCAGTGCTGATAGTTGGCTTAAATCCAAAATGAAGTTGCCTGGGTAGTTAACCATGCCAAGAAAACATTGTAAGGCTTGAACATTGTCTGCAGCTGGCAGTTTGAGAATAATAGGATCTGGTCATAAGCCTGAACTGGTAAATAAATAACCAACATAAGTAACTTCTCATAGCCTGAATTTACACTTCCGAGGATTCAGCTTATGATTCACTTCACATGATCTTTCCAGAACTTTCTTGAGGTTTCTGTCATATTCGACTTCACCATTACCTCCTACAATAATATCATCTACTATAATCGCACATGGATACCCAGAAAAAAATTGTTCTATGGCATGCTGGAAGACTTCACTGGCAGAATTTATCCCAAATGGCATTCTCAAAAATCTGTACCTGCCAAAAGGAGTACTGAAAGTGGGTAGCAATGAAGATTTTTGATCAAACAAAATTTGCCAAAATGAACTCTTTGCATCCAAAACAGAAAAAACAGTGGTATTTGGCATGAAGGCAGTGACTTCTTCAACTGTATGCATTGGATGATGCATTTTTTCAGTGCTTTGTTCAAATCTCTTGGATCAATACATATTCTAATATCATCTGAACTTTTCTTATGAGCTACAACCATGGAAGATAATTCAGTAGGTTCAACAACTGGACAAATCACACCTTGCTACACCATTTTCTCTAGCTCGGCTTTGACTGTTTTGAATAGCAACTGAAACTTTCCGGGCTGGTCTGACAAATGGGCTGACTTCAGGGTCTAACTTTCATGAAATACATTGCTTAGTTTGTCTTTCAAAAAGATCAGAATAAGTAGAAAAAATAGACTGGGTGAAATTAAAACAGTGGTCTTTCAAGCTTACATGGTGCACTTCCTTATTAAATGAAAGCAGTCCCATTTTCAAACTGTCTCTGAGGCCTAATAATGGCTGTATGTGCCTTTTGATCACATAAAATTGCAAGTCATAGCTGTTCCCAGGAGAGTAATATGAAAGCACTACTAAACCTTCAGTTTGAATTCCTTCACCGCCATAAGCAACAAGCTTCGCATACTTTGCCAAATCAAGCTTCTCACCAGGACATACTCTAGCAAATGTTTCTCCTGACATAACATTGTACTTTGAAACTGTGTCAGCTTTGAGTTCTGTGGGTCTCCCATTTATCCGAACAGTACAAAACACTTTTATTCTTTGCCCATAAATCTACTGCACTGACTGTTTCATTAAGTACAGACACACCATCAAATGGGGTCACAGCTTTCTAATTGATCAAATTATGTCTTTGAATATTCTCTTTTAATAAAAGAATGAGCCTGTTTTGATTTACAAAATCTTTGGAAATGATTCCACTTTTTACATCTGTGGCATTGCTGACCAAAAGCTAAGAACTTTTCTCTTTTAGATACATGATTGCTACCACAATTATGACAGTTGACTATGAGGCTAGGTGAAGGTACATGTTTTGAGTTTGCTGACTCACCCTTGTGCTTCACTGAGACTGTGTGAACTCTGGAATTTACTAGAAAGCTACGGGGTTTACCAGTGACTGGTGCAGGGTTCACTGTTGCCGCCATGTGCTTGGGGCTATTTCTTTTAACCATGTGCTGCATACTATAAACATGAGCACTAAATGATACTGTAAGCATGCATTTCTCATTTGTAAGAATATTTGTGTGCTTTTCTGTAGATTCATATATCTGACAAATCCCAATGACCTTATTCAAAGTTAAATCACTGTCATGAAGCAAAATCCTTCTCACAGCATCATTTTTAATACCACACACAAGTCTGTCTTTTATCAACTCATCCCTTAAATCACAAAATCTGCACGTTTTAGCCTTGTGAAAAAAAGCTATTATATATGCTGAAAAACTTTCACCAGGCTTTTGATTCCTTGAGTAAAATAATTGCCTTTTCATTATAATATTTGTTTGGGGGTTACACATTTCTATAACTTTACTTTTTAAGCACTCAGTGTCTTCACTTGACTCAGCCAGTACCGCTATATGATGTTATTCTCCCTCCCTAGCAAACACAGCAGGTGCATGCACAAATGAACGCTCTCTTATTATGGCTTCTGAACCAGCTAAATTAAGCAGAATAAATGCTTTTGTACATACATCTTTGTCAGAAAATGCAGCTTGTATGAAAATATCCCTACTCCTGCTCAAACACTCTCCAATTCTCTGCAGTATTATTATGAAATACAAGTGGAGCTGGTTTACAAAAGCCTTCAGTTATGCCAACAAAGTATGCTTAAACACACTGGAAAAATGGCCCTTGTAATTATATACAAACATGCACACACAGCCAGTACTTGTAATAACATTCAAATGTACAATAAACTCTTCAAAATACTGTACTTTGTGAAATATGCTTTAAAATGGCTGTATTTTGCGAAGTAACTGCTCTGTAATACTGCACAAACTTGCCAACACTTTGTATGCCTTGAATATCTCAAATAGCTTTAATTAATGTGAAAAAGTAGCTCATAGTGAAAAAATGCAGTTCTTTTCCTTATTTTATACATTTTATGTGATTCGGATATTGTTTCAAACATTTTCTTAATTATTTTAAATATTTTTATCAATTTGTCGCGGTTTCAGACATTTCATTTCATTAGAAAATTTGTTTTGAGCATTCTGAGTGCTTTGTTTTATATTCTTTAAGTAAAAAAATTAGTTAAGCAAGTTTTAGTACCTGGAATTCATTTCTGTTTTTGCGAGTTGCACGTTCAGTAGGGATGATCCTTTCCTCTATATTCCTCCAACATTAACTGAGTGCCTCTTGGTCTTGATTCTGGATCCCATTCTGACACCATGTTACTCGTCTTGGTTTACAATTGAACACAAACAGGCAGGGTAGTTCATTTATATGCTTTATTATGGGTCTAACTGAGAAGGCCGACAAGCGAAATCACCGACAATGAGATGACCGACACCGGAAGACCGACAGAGGAAATACCCGATAAGTAGAAATCTCGACACTGAAAACACCGACATGCGAAATGAGCGCGACTGTGTAAGTGTGCGATAGTGATGGACTTTAGGGTTAGGGTGCAGGTAAGTGTGCGATAGTGACGGACTTTAGGGTTAGGGTGCGGGTAAGGTTAGTGTGTGATAGTGACGGACTTTAGGGTTAAGGTGCATGTAAGGTAAGTGTGCATTAGTGATGGACTTTAGGGTTAGGGTGTGGGTAAGGTAAGTGTGTGATAGTGATGGACTTTACGGTTAGGATGTGGGTAAAATAAGTGTGCGATAATGACGGACCTTAAGGTTAGGGTTTGGGTTAAGGTTAGTGCATAGATAGTTGTGTATGTAAGGTTAAGTGTAGGTTTATCAGGTTTTTGGTGTGCTTGTGTTGTGTGTGTGTTTTTCGGAATGGGGAATTGGTTTTGTTTTGTTAACTGTCGGGATTGTGCTTTGTCGGGCATGTGAACTGTCATGTATTTGCACTTTCGTTGTTGTGGTGTCGATGATCTCGTTGTCAGCCTTTTGAGCTTTTGGTGTTGTCGGGTAGATCCTTTATTACATAGAAATACATAAGGATGGGTAGCAGCATTACAAAATATAAACTTGCTGACTGACAGACTATGCAGACGTGCATGCTTACATCTCAACAGCTTACTACAAAATGGCAGTCAGGCTCACATGTGCTCAGTATTTATACACTTGTGCAAGCCCTTGGAAAGATTCTTAAAGGTAAACATACATATTGATCTACATTATCGTTGCAGTCACCTTGTGACCTTAGGTCCCTTACCACTCATGGGTACCTAGGGTATTATTATTGATTTGATAGTGCAAGGGGACATTGTTTGTACCAAAAGGAATGATGATGCTTTTTTTTTGCATTCAGGTAGAGACTGTGACTAATACATTATACACTGGTCTGTGTGAGACTCTCATGGAGTATACTGACATCATTTGGGGATTCAGTGATCGCACCTAATTTGTAGTCATCTGCAAACTTGGTCAGCCACAACCCCTTAGTTTTGAGCTGATTTTCTGAGAAGTATACACCAAACAGTAGGGGGCCCAGCACTGGTAACAGGTTTGCTGGTTGATGTCGAGTCACCCACTTTGATATTTTGTGTCCAGTTTGTGAGCCAGTTGGTAACCCATCTTACAACAAAGGGGTTTACATTCAGTTTGCTAAGTTTATCAGTAATACCTGAATGTGGGACTGTGAAAAGCCTTTGACAGGTCAAGGTATGCTGTGTGCATAGATTTACCTTTGGCCTTGGTCACACTTTCAAAGAAATCCACCAGATTTAATAGGCAGGATCTGCCCTTCACAAAGCCGAATTTGGTAGGATCCAGGGTTTGGAGGTCATCTATGTCTTTATTTATGAGGTCCATAATGATACATTCTATGGCTTTACAAATGAGGCTGTTCAGATTTATGGGTCTGTAATTCCCCAGGTCTGTTGCTAGGCCACCTTTGTGTAGGGGAATAACTGTTGCTGTTCTTCATTCTGCAGGAACAAAGCTTGTAGTTAGGCTATGATTGAATGGGGTACTTAGTGGTGATGCTAGTTCACCATTAAGCTGTCATGCTGTAATTAGCATGCCATGATGTTTACTGTGTTTGTGTGGCTCTACACAGCATGTAGAGCCACTTACTGAATACAAAGCAATTATTGTGTGGGCATCATGCCATAAAGTTCCCATGATGTTAGTGGACCATGTAGGCTTTATTGAATCTGCACCATTATTTATTCCCTGAACACAATTGACAGTATAATACAGAAGCGACTAGTCCTTAAACCTGTCCTCTTACTATATTATAAAAAGTATATTTAGGGTGTATGCTCTTTTTATTCAGATATACATTAGCCAGTATTCCCTTCCTATGTATTTTTGCATTAATATTCTCATTATTTAGAAATAAAATACCTAAATCTAAATAATTAATATTATAAGAACTCCAAAGAACATCACTTTATAACAACCCACAATCTAACCACATATAACCATTAATCCTTCCTCAATATATTACAGTCTATTAACTGGACTCACCTAAAGACCATTCCACTTGATAGTGCTGTAACCCATTTCAACATGACATTCCTAAGCATCCTTAACTGTATAGTTCCCATTCACTCCAAAATAGTAAAAAACTTCCATGCTCCAATGTTAAATAAAAATCAACTTAGCAACTAATGTCACCAACAAAATGTAACCAACAAAACCAGCTCTAAGCTACATGACTTTAGGCACATCTGTAATCAGGTGAAAAAGCAAGTTATTAAAGACAAAAAAAAATTCTGTACTAACCTCCAAGTTGCCAACAAAAATAACCCAAAACAATTCTGGTCAACAATAAACTCATTATTCAACCCAGGAACTAAAAGCAACCCAAATCCACATCCTAACAATTCACCACTTCAAACCACCACTATTTTAATACCTATTTTATTGACAGCATAGCCATCCTAACCTCAACCAACTCCAATCTACACAAAACCTCAACTCAGCTCTTTATGAACCCCACTGTGTAAACATCTCAACCCCAAAGTACATCCTGTAGTTCACATCCATCTTCTGTCCTCACCTAACCAAGTTACAACTTTTTAACAGATAGTTCAAAATTTTCTTTACAACCAGTCTCAACAAATTACATTAAAAAAACCCTATATAAACTTGAACTCTGCTCTGCCACTCCAGATAACATACGAGATGGATATCTTAAAATAGCAGCAGTATTAAATGGCTTATCCAGTCAGCGTATACATCAATAGATCAACTACTGAAACATACAGTATGTCACAATACTATGGAAAAAGTCTTTCATCCTTCCTCTGCACAAAGGAAGTAACTTCACTGAAATATCTAACTTCCAACCTATTGTCATCTTATCACTTCTCTCCAAAATATTAGAAAAAAATGTCCATCAGCAACTCCTTAAGAACCTTTTCCAAAATGAACTCACCCCCACTCAACATGGTTTCAGGCCAGCCTACAGTATAAACAACAGCTTTTGTTTCTTTCCTAGATACAATAAATAGTGCTAGAGACTCTGGCAAAATTGTTTCCTCAGGGGTCCAGGGAAGTAAATATTGTGGGAAAAATTATCCAGGGAATTGTTATGGCTAGGCTTGTATAGGCCCTAGGGCCGATAGCCTAGTACCAACCTATGAACCTATGAACCTATGAAGTAGTTATTGACCTTTCTAAAGCCTATGACATTGCTTTACATTCCCAACTCCCACTCTGGCTCTATAACCTTGTCTGTTCTCATCTTGTATCAGCTGCTTCTCTAGATATTTATCAAATAGACATCAATGTGTAAAATGGCAAAGCTCTCCCTTACCTTACCTCCCAACTATCACTGGTATTCCCCAAGATTCCATCTTTGGCCCCCTTCTTTTTAACATTAATAATCTACATACTGCCTCATGCCCAACCTCTTTAATTCAATACACTGATGACTCTGCTATTATCTTCTCCTCAAATAACCTGTCTCACATACACCATATAACCCAAGAAGCTTTCTCCTCTCCTGAAACATGGCTTAATGACTCAACTGCTGCTTATCCAGAAAAAATAAAAAATAAAAAACTCCTGCTTTTTTACTCCCAAAACAAACCATGTGGATAAATCAGACCTCAAAATCCACTCCCAGAAATTAAACTTGTTCTACTCACTCATTTTCTGGGTATGATAATTGATGATAACCTTAAATTTGATCTCCACATCCAAAAGAGTATTTAAAAAAATATCAAAGACTGGGCATACTGTATAGACTTAAATATTTAAATACATCTACCAGAACAGCACTACCAGACACTTACCTACTACCAGCACTCCTATATTGTGTTCATATTCATACTACTCTCCAAATATCACTAAAAGTTAAACTTGAGTCTTGCTAGAATAAAATAGCTACATTTGCAAATAATTCAACAAACTATACTTGTCCCCATAAATCTCTCAACTGGCTTGAGGTGCCTCAATGCCTCACCAGTCTACAACTTATAACTGCCCACAAGATCGTCTACAAACTCAATGACTTCTCTCCCCTAGGCTCACTTCTTAACACCTACACTCCCACAAGGTCTTTACAATCTGAAGACAAACAACTCATTTTATTGCACAAACACAAATAATCTGCAGGAAAAAAAAATAGTCCTATTCAATTTCTAAAATCTGGAACAATCTGTCCATTATTATGATAATAAACCCCAGAACATGCAATAAAAGAATTCCTAAGTAAAGCATGGATCTGCTTCTTCTCAGGAAAAACTCAACTATCCATCTTCTGCATTCATATTCTCTCAATTTCTTTTCTATTTCACATACACTTTTTCTACTTACTCCTTATCTCCTTTATACTTTCCTTATCTCCTTCCTATATAAACTCTTAGCCTTTCTTTTCTTTCTTACTACCGCCAAAGCATCCTTAGGCCTCATTTTTGCCTCTATCCTCGTGGCATATTTCATCTTTTCCTTCTATTACCCTTTCATAATTACTGTTTTTTAGTTTTTTTCTTCAACTCTTTTCTCTTATTTTTCCCTCACCTAGTTTTATCCAGATTTTCTCATTGATCTTCCTTTTTTCCTGGTCCTTGTTATAACCTGTTTGCCTGTCTCACTCTTGTCCCTTAAGTGCATTTCAATTTTTTTCTTCTCAGTTATTTTTCCCGTTTCTCTCCTTAACCTTCTTCACCTAAATTCACCTATTTTTTTCTCACTGTCTGACGCGTGATTATTTTTTACAGTTGATATTATAAATTGTACACTATTTATAGCCCAGTTGATTTGCCAATATTAACATTTCTAGTTGCTTTCAGTTGCATTTGATTGTTTTCATTGCATTTAGGTTTGAGGTTATCACTACTATGTGGCTTAAATATTTCCTTGAATGTATCCTGAATTTATTTTTGGTATGAATTTGCAATTAATTTGTTGTATTTCTGATGAAATTGGACCTTTTCTCCCCTAACTTCTGCTAAAAATGGATACTTTAAAACCTTAGTCAGACTTTCCCGGTAAACAAATGACAGGAAATAAATAATAAGCTAAATACTGCATTTTAAAATTAAAAAAAAATCAGTTGCATTGCTAAAATAGGGAAAAAAGTGTTTCTTCACTTTTCCATATAAAAAAAAATCATCCATAAATCCCTTATAAAATGAAATATATTTACATACCATCTCAGGATTAAATGTGTCTGTTTCTTTCCATGCAGGTTGAAAGCAATATTAGCATAATTATTGACTACAGGTGTGTCCACAACTACAACTGATTACTAACGGCATATAGTATCGTTTCAAGAAGAAATACATTATTCTGTAAAACAGTATCCAGAAGAACGTCACATTTCAGTCTTTTTTTTTCAAATAATATAATGTTTAACAAAACAATCATCAATAAACAAGTATTATAAACCTTTATATACACTATGTCACATTTCAGTCTTGTATGCTAAAATATGGAGAAAAACTCATACATGACCTCTAACTGACCAGTTCCCATAATCATTTGGTAAAACAGTAAATTAGAATCAGAATCAGAATCACATTTATTATAAGAACAAGACAAACGACATAGATGCAACTATTAAGAACAAGATAAAAAAGTAAATATACATATGCATATACATACAAGGTGCATAGTGCAACCCTGTGCAAGAAATACTGAAATAAACTCTGAAAGAAACAAGTACTAACAATATGTAAACAACACTGCAGAATCTGCGGAGGTAAATAAAGAATTAACAACCAAAGTAACAAATCAAATATTTTCTACCATACTCCCTTCTGCCACATATAAGTGATCTTAAATCATTAGTTTCCATAGTGTAATTCATAGCATTAGTCAAATAAGAGAATGTTCTACTGGGTTTGACTGGTAAGATGTCAGAGCATAGTAGGCAATGTTTACACTGTTGTGCTGTGATTAGAAGCATTATACAAATTCAGTATTTCCTCTTTTTAAATCACCTTAGCATTTCTAGTGTTCCATCTTATTTGTCTTCGGTTTGAATAACACTGCTGCCTCTCCTTTGTGTAAAGTATCATATTTCCTTCCTGTCCTGACTGTTACTCCTCTTATCAACAATGCTATTTTAATATAGTAATACAGCTACAGCTGAGTATGCAAGTCTCTGGTTCTGTCAGGTCATATCCAAAAATAGGCACAGGCAAGCTTAAAATACAACACATGAAATCAATTACATATGAAGATGCATTTATCTGTGCTTGACATTTGCCCTTTTATGCTACTGCTCCACCATAGCTTGCTTGAGCACGTTTCCTTGGCATATATATTCTCAAGTTTAATCAAGCAACATGTTTAGAATCCATTGCGTTTCACCTTACTTAATTATTGCACTAAAATTAACCTCTTTAGGTAAACTGGCAGCCAATGTCCAGATTTTTTTTTTCATTCCTATCATCTGGGCTTTTATATTCAGCATTCTTTTTATGACCTAACACAATCAACAAGAAGATGGAAAGAGAACCTTTTTAATTTTCTATACCCATCTGACCAGCTGTGCATCCATGGTTCTGTGTAATTGGGTACACGTGTAACTGCACACATATATCACTGTCAGAAGCAGGGGGTAGTAGGACAGAAAAAGGTGAACAATGACTCAGGAAGCTTAAGTAAACAGTCATAAAGTCAGTGTGGAAGAATAGTGTAAAATCATAACAATAGACTACAATGCTTTGTGTGAACTTGTATGAAACAAATATGCAACTCAAAACAGAAGGAAAAAACACTGTTTTCCTTATGTGACCTAGCATCCAAGGTTAAGGAAAAACATAGCATAGCATGTAAGAATATATACTCAATTCTGCTGAAAGGTAAACCATTTTTATAGATACATATACAAGTGTTAGAGCAAAAAAAAAAAAAACTGCAAAATGACAAAATGAATGCTGGTTAGACAAAACCATGATGAAAAAACAGGGCTACTAAATAAATATATCTCAGCGGTAGCATTGTCGCCTCACAGCAAGAGGTTCTCCCGTTCGATTCTCAGCTGGAGCACCTTCTGTGTGGAGTCTGCATGTCCTCCCCATGGTCGACTGGCATTCGAAAGATATGTGTGAATGGGCGTGCCTTTGTTGAAGGTTGGGCATCAGGCTGGCACCTTGACACCGTAGAAATCTTCTGCCAGTCATTAGCAGACCGGAGTTCCACTGTGGCGACCCCTAACCAGGAAAAGCCGAAAGAAGAAGAAGAAGACTAAATAAATATATCTGTTGAAAATTCATAAAGAAAGAGGTGATTCCAAATATCTATTCAGTAGATGCACTGATGTCCATCTTTACAAAACAAGGACAGTCGTGAATGGATTTTAAAAAAATGAAGATGGCTATGACTGTGGTAATGGTGGATGGGGCTGATGTCTTCCCCCGAGACTTATTAAAGAACTGAGGTGTGCCAGGTAAGGACAGCAGTGTAAATAATAAACCATGAAATAAAGTTAAGGGTAAGGTAATTACAGTGATAGTTTTCTGTGACTGTTACACTGACATACTTTGTTCCACTTTTGTCATCCCCTGCCTGCGTTTCCCCATAAAGATGTTCCATAGTTAACACTTATTCCTAGAATATGTGTCTTTGCATTGTCAGGAATAGAGTAATAAAGACACTCATACAAGTTTATTCTCAAAGCCCATCATACTTTTCTAGTGGTCAGTTGTTTTTTTGGTTGGTCATCTGTTTCCTTGTAATTGAAATCCAAATTATACGATTAAATTGTTTAAACTTGTGATGTTAGTGATATGCAATGTTTCATTATGTACTTTTTATTTATATTTTCCATCCCTTTATCTATTCACGTATTTGAAGTCTGTTAACCAGGTTGATGGGCTAGTACTTTTTCTTTTCAACCACTGCCCAAGCTGTATGGTTATCCAAATGTACACAAACACATACACACACATCATATATATATATATATATATATATATATATATATATATATATACATATATATATATATATATATATATATATATATATATATATATATATATATATATATAAATCTACATATATATATATATATATATATATATATATATATATATATATAGAGAGAGAGAGAGAGAGAGAGGGAGATAGATATAGATATCTCAGATGGCTGGTTGAAAGCCCATTTCATTTAAAGAGAAATTACTAAATCCATACAGTTGAAAGCCCATTTTACTGAACCACAATTTAATTGAATTCCAGATGAATGGAAAATCATACAGTCAAAATCACTTTAGGGAATATTTTTCAAAATGTCCCCCTGCACCCACCACATCTACCCTTAGTAAAATATACTAAATCCAAGGTCATACATGTGTGGAAAAATGTGAAAATGCAGCACACAAAAAAACCACAACCAATCCTAATGTAGATGTCCAAGGTATAAGAGGTAGATACACCAAGACAATTGAAGCCAACCAAAAATATATATCACTGCAACACAAATTTATTGAGAAAAGTAAGCACTTTCACGTCAGCCAGGACACTTCATCAGACTTAATAATTACAACCATTATTGCTCTCCTTTAAATACAAATTTCTCTTTTCATTTGTATATTATTTATGAATATTTCTAAATTGCATATTTTATACATGTTCCTTTACATGTTTGTATTTATTTATGCAAGAATGCTCTGTTTTATACATACACCAATAGTATTGTTTTTTATTGATGAGTCTTGACATATGTTTTGTGATAGGATGATGTGGACTATTTAAAGGAGTGCAATAATGGTTGTAATTATTAAGTCTGATGAAGCGTCCTGGCTGACGTGAAAGCGCTTACTTTTTTCAATAAATTTGTGTTGCAGTGATATATATTTTTGGTTGGCTTCGATTGTCTTAGTGTATCTACCTCTTATACCTTGGACATAAACATTATTTTTTGGGAGGTGATACTTTACCCTGGATTGTGTTTTTTGGTTTTTGCAGTTTTAATGTAGAAACCATGTCAGCATGAAATATGTATAGGTAAACCCAAGCACTGGATAAAGTTTCTCGAAAGCTCATCAGTTCACACATACTTACTATGCTATTGATCTGTGAGGATCTTAACAAGCCTAGCTTTACATTCCTAAGGTAGTTTTTAACACTTATATTTTGCATATGAATAACTCAGGTGGACAGAAAAAAGGTATTCTGGACGTTTACTTGTTGCCGCTATCCATAAAGGGTATGGGTGTTATGGGGTGCTATAGAGGTGAATCTATGATTTCTCATTCATTCATCCAAATTACATTTCAGTAGCTTAAGAGAAGTACTTTGCATTATGTGGTGTGGAAGCAGAAGTCTATGATAAATGCCATCGCTCAAACATGTTTTATTTATGTTGCAAAAGAGATTGAGATTTTATGTTTGTAGGAGTTTTTATGCATTATCTCTCTTCTCTTTTGGCTGTTCCTGTTAGGGGTCACCACGGCAAATCATCTGTTTCCACTTCTTGCTGTCCTCTGCATCTTGCTCTGTCACACCAACCACCTGCATGTCATCTCTCACCACATCCATAAACCTTATCTTAGGCCTTCCTCTTTTCCTCTTACCTGGCAGATCCATCCTTAGCATCCTTTTCCCAATATACCCAGCATCCCTCCTCAGCACCTGTCCAAACCAACACAATCTCGCCTCTCTGACTTTGTCTCCAAGCCATCCAACCTGAGTTGACCCTCTAATATACTGGTTCCTAATCCTGTCCATCCTTGTCACACCCAGTGCAAATCTTAACATCTTTAAGTCTGCCACCTCTAGCTCTGACTCCTGCCTATTTGTCAATGCCACTGTCTCCAACCCATACAATATAGCTGGTCTCACTACCCTCTTGTAGACCTTCCCTTTCACTCTTACTGGTACCTGTCTGTCACAAATCACTCCTGACACTCTTCTCCACCCATTCCAGCCTGACTGTACTCTCTTCTTCACCTCTCTTCCACACTCACCATTACTCTGAACTGTTGATCCCAAGTATTTAAACTCATCCACCATCACTTCTACTCCCTGCATCTTCACCATTCCTCTATCCTCCCTCTCATTCACACACACATATATTCTGTCTTAGTCCTGCTGACCTCTATTCCTCTCCTCTCTAGAGCATATCTCCACCTCTCCAGGGTCTCCTCAACCTGGTCCCTACTCTCACTAGAGATCACAATGTCATTTGCAGACATCATAGTCCATGGGGCCTCCTGTCTGATCTCGTCTGTCAACCTGTCCATCACCATTGCAAATAAGAAAGGGCTCAGAGCTGATCCTTGATGTAATCCCACCTCCACCTTAAATGCATTGTCACTCGCACTGCTGACTTTACCACTGTCACACTACCCTCGTACATATCCTGTACCATACTTACATACTTCTCTGCCACTCCTGACTTCCTCATAAAATACCTCCTCTCTAGGCACCCTATCATATGCTTTCTCCAAGTCCACTAAGACAGAATGCAACTCCATCTGTCCTTCTCTATATTTCTCCATCAACACTCTCAGAGCAAACATCACATCTGTAGTGCTTTATGCCCTCCATTTTTTTAAGTGCAAAAGCAGTGCAGTCATTCCAGTTGTGACAAGTGTTTGGACAGGTACAATTCACAAAAGACACAGCAAAGTGACAAAATGAATGGTGGTTACGTAGAGATCATGATGAAAATCATGGTTACTAAATTAATATGTTTGCTGAGAATTCATGAAAAGAAAGGTGATTCCAAGTATTCATTCAGTATATACTGAAATGAGCATTATGCTCAGTGATTGGCCTAATGACAGCCAAGTACAGTGGAATGATTGCATCTCTAGACCTGGATTCCGTACCTCTAAGTATAAGTTGTATGATGAAAAAGGACTTCCTTAAACTAGTGGATACATGGTAATCAAAGGACATTTTGTTATCCACATATGTTTCCATATCTCTGACTACAGGATCAGCATCCAGAGTTGAGTTGTTAAAGTAACAAGCTGCAAAAAGAGAAGGACACAGCTGCACATATTTTGTCATATAGTTTAGTCCATGGTTTGACACCAGCTATTTGTTTGGAAATGACCCTCTTGGAGTATCTTGGTGTCCTCTCAGGAGTTTATAATAGCACCATGTTTATAGGTATCTGCAGTTTTGGTCAGCCATAAACCCGTAACATGTGCTTTGATCTCAGAGAAGTAAATGTCATAGGGTAACGGTCAAAGGATTTAACCCAGGAATAAATCAATTGTGGCAGGTGTTTTGGAATAGGTAGAGCTGTACAGAGAAGAAGGTATGTTGTCTTCATATACTTCTACACATTTCAACTTCTGCATTACAGACTTATGTGTAAATATGTTACTTTCAGAGAAATGGTCACTCAAACAAATAGTCATTTAACTAAAGAGATATGTAACTCTTTGGATGCTATGAGTTTTCATTTAGCAAAATAACCATTCAGTCCAACAACAGTGATCTATATACATAGGTCCATAGGTAAGTACTAGGCTAGCTGCCCTTGTGGGCCATTTTAAGCCTAGCCAAGTTCCTTTTTGTGCTTGAAATAGCCTATCGCATTTGGTTATAGACTGGCCTTACTCATTCCAGGTCAATAATTATATATTACCCTAATAAGAATAACTGGGTATGAGTATATTTTATTTATCCTTTGTTGACTGCATTAGTCTCATTACCTACTGGCTTCCTTTTAAGGGAGATCCAAGGTAGCATTTCTACTACTAAAGGGAAATTTGGCCAGGGCATTGGGGAACTTCCCATAATCCCCCAACTCAATCAGGTGGTACTTCAGTTTAATATTTCATCCAAAGGATGACACACTCATGAGTGCAGCACTTCCCTAATGCTTTACTATAGTGTCAGTAATAAAGGAACATGGAGTGGGAATAGAACCCACAGCTTTCTTGTCTTCTACTGCTAAAGAAAAGCACACTACTGTTGTGCCACTGACACAGCATGTACATACCCATATCTACACAGTAGTTTATTTATTTATTTAAATAAATAAATAAATGAAAATGCTACTGTTGTGCCACTGACACAGCATGTACATATCCATATCTGTATAATAGATAGCAAGCTACTAAAACAGGAAAATAAATAAATGCAATCATGTTAAACAGAACAGAAGAAAACACCACTGTAATGGAAAGCAGACATGACAATAAATGGTGATATTGCATAAACAATGCAAATCTTCGCATCAGTGCAAAGTGGCTAACCAATATCTTTAAAGTGTGTGCATTTATTTTCATTCTTAATGTTAGAAATTATGTAGTTCAAAAATTAAGGCTAGAAGATCATTCCATGAAGCAAGGAATGGATTTGCAAAAGATATTTACAGATTGTTAAGGAAAATGTGAATAGATACTGATATGTCTGCCAGAGGTGGGAAGCATCTATCATTAGGAAGGTTAAAGATGAATGAAGGAAATAAACAGGAGGTGCTGGTGGAGATGTGAAGCAGGCTGGCCTTATAAATAGTAGCATACTAGTACACTATTGGAGTAGCTAGATGAACAAATCTGAAATATTTTTTTTTCATAGAACCGAAGGGCTATGGCATTATGACATGATGTGAAAAAGTTGTACACAAGCCATATTCCAGGCAAAGGGTCAGAATATTATTGCAAATGGCCTTGTCAAGTCTCAGGTATAAGTAGATTTAAACAGGTATAGGCCACTTTGAGCTTCTGAAACACCTTTGCAATAGTGGAGTTGGTGTGGCAATGAAAAGAAGTGCATCTATTATGACACCAAGATATTTTTGCTGTGTGGTACCAGGAAGTAAATTCCCTGAAGGATCTGAACTAATCAGATTAAGAAGACTAGAAAGCCATTTTGCTGTACCAACTATCAAGTCTGTGGATTAGTTGTGCTGATAGTAAGCTTATTAAGGGCAAGCCATTTCCAAATCAATGAGAAGTTTTTTGCAGTGATGTAGATAGATGCTGAACAGTTTTGTGGCAAAAGTGTGGGTTATCTCATCAGCTTCAAGAATTAATTTAGAAATGGCAGATCCCATGTTATACTATTTATGTATATAATGAAAAGAAAAGGGGATCTAAGGCAAACCTTGTGGTGCTCCAGCCTTGAAAGAACCAGATGTGAAATGGCCATTCTGTCCATATAAGCAAAATGCTATAGTAGATAATTCCTGAACCATTGAATTACTTCATAAGAGAAATCAAAGACAATTCATTTGTGTAGAAGAAGATCATGGATAGCAATCTCAAAGGGTCTTTAAGATCCAGGAAAATGACATCAGTCCGCTAAACTTTCTACATGTTTCAGTATATACTCCTGTACTCATCAATGGATTCCTCTTTCTTATATCCTTACAAATGTAAATTATGTCCTCAAAGTACTGTTCAGAATCCATTTCTCAGAAGTCAAAACAAACATGGATGGCCTCTGGCTGACCAAGTTTGCTGATGATTGCAACTTGGAAGCAATCACTGAGTCTGCCAGTGATGCTAATATACGGCAGAAAAGGTTGACACAGACAAAGGACTGGTGCCAAAGCCATGCAATAAAGCTAAATTTAAAAATGCATCAGTATTACCTTTGGGAAAGCTGACATTCCTGCTAATTGCAATATAGATAGCATCCCTCTAAGTGTAGACCCAGTGGTACATGATCTAAGTATTCAGGTTGGTAGCAATATGAAGTTTGACCACCATGTATCCACAATGGTATGGGAATCCTTCTATGTGGCACACCTCATAAGTAAACGCATCGCATTTAGGTATAAGGATGTTATAATTCCATTATAGTTGACCCTCATCAGACAATAATTGAGTATGGTGCTCCCTTTGGCATGTATCTCACCATATACCTCCAACAGCTGGAAAGACCACTGATGTTTCTCACCAAGAAAATACAGGGTATATAAAAAAAAGTCCTATACATAAAGACTGAATGCCCTGTCACTGTATGTGATGATATGAGGTATTTCCAGCTATGACAGGAGAAGTAGGGCAGTGAATATGTAACATATGCCAGCATAGCTAGCTGGAGTTTTGTAAAGAATTATATGTCATTAGTATATCAAACTAATTTGTACAGGAGCTTATGTTGAAAATGTATTTGTAAAGCTGCTTGTGTTAAAAATGTACCAACAGTGGGCCCTGCTGGACAGAAAGAAAATACACCTGTTTGTCAGACTGCATTGTAACTGTTGAAATCAATATATTGTAACAGAGTATAATGGAAGGGAAGAAGTTAATCTCAATCCACATGACTTTGAAAAATAGTCTGAAATTAAATTACCTGGTTTAGGCCATAAAGATTGTATCTCACCGTTCTAATTGCAGCCAGAGGCAAACTGTCTGCGAAAACCAGGACAGGGAATCCTACTGTATTGTCCTTAGGGGTGAAATAATTGCTACCCTGGAAGGATATAAGTTTTTGAAATTGTTTTATAGCTTCCAGATGCTATAACACACCTTAGCAAAGCTGTGTGTGTGTTTGTGTGTGTGTGTGTGTGTGTGTGTGTGTGTGTGTGTGTGTGTGTGTGTGTGTGTGTGTGTGTGTGTGTGTGTGTGTGTGTGTATTATGACATATATGTGCTAGATTCTGGTTCAGTTTCTAGTAAAGGGGATAGTGTGGGAACCAGAAGTCAGCTGACCAGATGTATGTGATGTCATTCTGTAATCTAGCACTGAAATTATGTTTTATACTAGAGGAGACAGAAGTCTCAGAGCAGCCTGTTTTTGAAATGTGACAAAGAAGGATCACTCACCCACTTCATTGTACCTTGCTTTAGTAAGTAACCAGGGAATAGGAATTCCTTAGATCAGTCAAGAAAATATAGTGAGATTAGTTAAGTGCTGTTTTTCTGTATCTGTGTGAATCTATCCTCCTGTGTTCATAGGTTTATAGGTAGGTACTAGGCTATCTGCCCAAAGGCATTTATAAGCCTTGCCAGAATGTGTTGGCTTCTGCCGCCCCCTTAGATTAGTTCCCTGTGCCTCTGTCCAGCAGAGCCACTGAAGTGACCTCCGGAGTAAACTTTCTGTTTCCCATCCACTCGTCAAGGTTTCTCTTGAAGAGTGTTAGCAAGGAGCTCTGCCTAATGTAGATTGGAATCTTGTTCCAGAGCATGGGAAGTCTCTGTGACAGGAATCTATCCCTCCAGCATGTCCTATTTATTGTTGTGGTGAGGTTTAGATCCCTAGAGCATGTGGCTCGAGGGGATATGGTTTTGTTTAGGTGGAGCATGTCCATCAATTCTGGGTTGAACATGACCTTGTATGTCAGGCAGAGATCACCTCTGAGTAGGCGGTATGCAACTGAGTACAGCTGGAGTTTCTTCAGTCGAGCTGCATAGGGCATCTGTTTGAGGCCAGTGATCCCCTTGGTGAGGTACTTCTGTGGTCTTTCCAGCTGTTGCAGGTGTCTTGTAAGGTACATCCCAAATGGGACGTTGTACTCTATGATGGGTCTGATGAGTGATGAGTAGAGGGGCACAATGACCTCCTTTGATCTGGATGCAAACCCTTTTGTGATTAGGTGGGCCACATAGAAGGATTTTCTAACCACTTTGGCAATGTGATTATCAAAGGAGAGATTACTATCTACTTGGGTCCCCAGATCCCTTATTACATCTTCCATATTTATGGGACTACCACTTATGTGATAATTTGTGGATATTTTGTTTTTTTCAAAGGGGATGACTATGCACATTTTGGCTTTAGCTTGAAGCCATGATTTTGACACCAGGTATCCATCTCAGTGAGACCCTTTTGGAGGATGTCTGTGTCAGCCAGAGAGTCAATTATAGCCCCTAATTTGCAGTCATCTGTGAACTTGGTCAGCCATAGTCCTCCTGTGCTTGCCTGTACATCTGAGAAGTATATGCCGAACAGGAGGGATCCTAGGACTGAGCCCTGGGGAATGCCACTTGTAACCAGTTTAGAGTCGGACCTAGCTCCCGCAACTCCGTGAGCTAGTTGGCAACCCATCTTCTGGCATAGGGGTTTATGTTCAGGCTGGTGAGCTTGTCTATAATACCAGAATGGGGAATGGTGTCAAAGGCCTTTGCAAGGTCTAGGTAGGCTGTGTGTACCACCTTTCCCTCGTCTATAGCCTTGGTAACTGTCTCAAAGAAGTCCACCAGATTTAGAAGGTATGATCTGCCTTTACCAAAGTCGAACTGGGTAGGGTCCAGTGTTTGGAGGTTCCCAATGTCCGTGTTAATGAGTTCCATGATGATGTGCTTCATAGCCTTGTCAGGCTTATAGGGTGATAGTTCCTGGGATCTGTTGTGGCTCCACCTTTGTTGAGTGGAATAACCGTTGCTGTGTGCCACTCTATGGGTACATAGCCTGTGGAGAGGCTGAGTTTGAACAGTGTGTTTAGGTGAGGGAATAGTTTGTCTTTGAGCTTGTGTAGGACACAGCCTGGGACACTGTCCAGTCCCATTGATGCTGTGTTTTTGGCTTTGGAGAGGCCTGTTTTAACTTGAGTGTCAGTGATTGAAACTCTGGTGTTTATTGTAAATAGATATTTAGTATTTTCATATTCTTTTATTATTTATTATTAAATATATTTAAACTTTTCACTGTGGTTGGTCTTTTAGAGAAGATTTTAACCTTTGAGAGTACTTACGCATGTTTATTTGGTGTTACTGGAGCCACTCCTGGAAGTCTTGCTGCATTGGTCAAACACTACCATTTGTATTAGTATTAATTTTACTCATTATAATTGGGTACCATTGTAAGAGCCTTAGAGTAGATGACTTTGGAGTGTTCTGGTGGCAGTATCTACCTTATAGTCTGGGTAGAGGGGGCATAGCTGGTAAATCTGTGCCAGCCTTTCCCAGGTATGTGTGTGTGTGTGTGTGTGTGTGTGTGTGTGTGTGTGTGTGTGTGTGTGTGTGTGTGTGTGAAAATCAAATCTCAAAGAGTGTGTGTGTCAGCTACTTGATGCAGGGACACAGAGGATTGTTTTCACATGGTGGTGGATGACTTGGCTTGGAACACTCAGCTGAGGTCTCAACTCTACAGCTGTGTCAGTAGGGAGTCTTATTTGAAGCCTGGAGAGAGAGAGAGAGAGTGAGAGAAAAACCCAGGCCCAAGACTCAGTGTATTCCCTGTGTGCTCTTAACTGAAATTGTCCTTGGTGCAGAGAGCTGTATCTGGAAATACTGTGTATCCATTTTTATTCCAAGTGAATGCTCCTCACTGATGTTCATGGGGGGGATTGAAATTCCTTGGTCACTAGCCCAGAGCAGAGACATCACACTCTATTTTGTATCCTACAGGCTGCTAAAGGGTGACCTATGCCTGGCTTACAGGGCAGTCTCTGACCAGGCCCTGATGGAAATGCTATAAATTCATAAATCAAATTGCATGACTGTCACTCATTCCAGGGATCTTAACCTAGCCTCTGACATGAACAAATCATGCTGGACAGATAGATATATCTTTCAGAGCCTACCCCTTCTCTCGAACAAGTTTCCCATTCATGTGAAGCAGAGCCCCTCCCTGACCCTACCTAGATTAATGGATGGGTGACCATAAATTCAATCTTGGGGTGGTGCCCATGTTTGTCACGCACAGAGGCAGTTGGTATTAATTACCATAGGCTCATTCCTCTGCAAACTTTGCTCATCTAACTACTGATAGTTGGGGCAACTCAGGATATATATGGTTAGGCGTATAAGGGCTCCTGGGCTGTTAGCCTGGTAACCTCCTATGAACCTATGAACCATATATACCTAGCAAAACCTACCAAAGACCACCACAACACACTGTTGCTAGAGATCAGTTGATGTTCTGTTGATCACTGATGTAGTACAATCACCTCTCATCCTCCTTCACAGTTGCAGTCCTGCCACCAAACATGACATTCCATCCACATTTTTTTAACTAATTTCAAAGAAAACTCTACCATTTGTCTTTAAAGAAAAGCACTTGTTATTTCAAAGGGCAAAGCTAACTACTGAAATAAACCTTTATTGTTTGGGCTAAGAGACATTCTCGTTGTATTGAACAACAGCAGTCCAAGGCCTTCTGTAAACCACACTGAATGCCATAGCCAGTCAATTACCCACATAAGTATCACAACACCCCTATATACAGTCACACCCTAACTAGCCAGTTACTAACTCACAGTGCATTTTTGTCTACCCAGTACTTCCGTGCTGCAAACCAATAATCCTCTTCATAATAGCAGCACAGTAATAAAGCAGCAACTAAGGAAAGGAATACAGTTCTACCATGTTAATGCTCAAAGTCTAATATAAAATGGATATGCTGAAAGTGTGCATGTTCATCAATGATCTAGACATCCTAGGAATCAGGTAAATGTTTTTCAAAGACAAACTACACTTCACCCCACCTTCAGAACAAGTTTCACTTGTTCTAGATTAAGTGACCTGGAAAATTAGAGAAAGCACACTTTTTAATGGGAAAAAATGTCTTACTTTTGTTTTATTTAACCTAAATATCACCTGTTAGGCTAGTGTTTAACTGCACCAGAGGTTTCGCACTTAATATGGTTTCTATTTTTCTTTTTTTATAGGCCTTAAACCAGTCAAGCTGCATAAGGTATGCTAGTATTAATCTCTGTACTTGTACAATATTGAATGTACATTCTAGTTTAGTGAAATAATCAATGACATTGCAGTTGAACAATTTCTGGTGTCCATTTACCCAATTAAGATGTCCTGTTTTCAGTCATCCATCTTTCCAATCCAAGCTGAATATGAGTAAACTTTTTATTCTAGGCATACTTGATATGCGTTTATGTCATAGGTTAATGAAACAAGAGTGCAGAGTCAGGGTTATCATGCCAAATGTAGCTAAGTGTTGGATGCAAATTATGATTCTTATGTAACTACATTGGTTATTTGTTCTGGGCATGCAGTAGATTTTAGTCTGGAGAGTTATGTGTCATTTTTATTTCTTTAGTTAGTATGTCAAAGACATGCAATAAGTATCAGATCCTTAACTAATGTGATGAAGGCATTGATAATTTTTATTCCTTATTGTCATCATTCAAGGAATTACAGTCCATGTTTCACCTCACATGGGTTGGACTTTTGGCATTTCTGTGTATTGCCAATATGATGGAAACCTTTCCAGTAAAACTATTCATATTTATTTCTTTGGAAAAATATTTTAGAAAGTAAATTACTAGCTGAAAATTAAATGGCTTGCTGTGTGAAAGTCTATTTGTGTAACTTTAAAAGAATTCATAATCCAACTAAAACAAAGGCATTTTGGCACTTATTGTATAACATTTATTTATTTATTTTGCATTTGTTGACTGGGAGATTCTGACTGGATACATATCCATTTTCAGTAGAGGCCTGGGGAGAAAAGCTCCACAGATGATGACATACATGGATGTAGAATTCTATTGCATTTAAAAATCACACATTATTGTTTAACATTTGGAATGCCTTAAAAAAGGTTGGATCCTATACTTATTTGTAGCAGACTCCAGTAACTCAAGCTGTTGTTGTACTGCAATAATTTACGTGAACTGCAGCATTCATCTAAAATCACTATATATGACCTGGATTAGTGTTTTCTTTCTTTGGGTGCAAATGTCTGAATATTAATTAAGCTTTAGTCATTATATCCATATATTCTCCTTGTCGGAATAAAGTGAAGTTTCTCAGAGATTTATCATTCCATTTTTCACAGTTCAAAACATTTAGTATGGTATTGGGTAAGGAGTGGAATAAAATTTAAATTTACGTTCATCATTAGGCAAATTAGGCTACATAGTGCTTATGAATAACAGGGATTCTCAAATATAACATAATATTAGCTTATGATTTAATTCTTCCATATAAATGAAGTTTCCTACAGGAATTGAGTATAAGTTTTTCAGAACTGCATAAATAATTTATAGAATGAGTAAAGTATGAAAATAAAGGTCAAGTATTCTGAGTTAGGGCATATACCTTCTAAGTTCTTAGCATGCATTTTAAAACTCAGACTACCTAATAATAAACAAGCAATTGACAGATATGCATCAGTTTTTAACAAGTCTTCTGATATTTCAAACCAATTTCTTGAAAGTGAAAACTATACTATGATTGACTCATAGATAAAATCAAAAGATTTTTTATCAGTATCTAGCATCTTATAATAACAGAACCAACCATGTTTGTCTCTTAACCTTGAAAAATCCCTCATTGATCTTGAAGTAACATTAATAAAACTCTATCACTACTACATAAATGATTGTCCCCTCTGGACAGTTTGCACCCTGATCCCAAGTAAATTCCCAGCTAAGAGAAATAAATGAGCTATGCCCATTGGAGTAAGGTTTAATGGTAAGAAGGTACAGGGGGAAAATCACATAGAAAAAACTCACAGGCAAGTTTACTTAAGAAAGAGTTAAACTCATGTAAGGTTATGCTCAGAGTCATTAGTATTATAAAAAAATCTGTATTTTATATTTGACTCAATGCGGCATTTACAAATGATCAATAACCCGTTAATCTTGAAAAGTTGAAAAGGCAATTGTACCTCCAACTTCTCATATGCAAAGGTATTTAGTGAAGATTCTTTACAGACTAGCTCAGATTCATGCTAGATGATTTTGTCAATACTGGTCTATTAGTTGACTGGGGAAATACTAATACTTAACTTTACTGCCATTTACCTGTTTGGCAGGAATATGTCACTGATGCCGTCTATCACTAAAAAGACAGTTTCATTCCTAAGTAAACAGCTGAGGTAAATTAATATTGTTAATTCTATCTCTGCAGCTGGAATGCCTTAAATGAACTGGAGGGAATTGTGTTCACCCCAACAGTGCTACGTGACCTGCCTCAAATTTCTTAAGAAGCAGAAACTGATTCACTGGAGTTATTTCATCAGATGCTCACCTTCTTTACTCCTGAGATGGTTTACTTCTTGTACAAGAGCATGTGTGCATAGTAAGTCCACAGAATGTAGTCCCATATTAAACTGAGAGTGTTGTCAACAGACATCATGAGGCCTTTAAGTACTGCGTGCATAAAAGAGAAAGCAACAAGCAAGTGAAACATATTCATTGCTTTGAATATCAAGCTAGGGGATAATGAGAATTAAGAGATGAGATGGAATACATACAGCTGTGAATAATATAAGAGTCTATCTATCTATATATACACACAAAATATATCAGTATATCTATGTATTCTGATCTCTCTCTCTCTCTCTCACAAATGCGCAGACATATCTGTCTCTCTCTCTCTCTCTCTATATATATATATATATATATATATATATATATATATATATATATGTGTGTGTGTGTGTGTGTGTGTGTGTGTGTGTGTGTGTGTGTGTGTGTGATATATATATATATATATATATATATATATATATATATATATATATATGTGTGTGTGTGTGTGTGTGTGTGTGTGTGTGTGTGTGTATATATATATATATATATATATATATATATATATATATATATGTAACTATATGTATGCAACTATATATATATATATATATATTTATTTATTTTATTTATTTTATTTATTTAACATGTGTTGACTGGGCTAGTCTATCTGGATATAAGTCCATTTTCAGTAGAGGCCCGGGGAGAAAAGCTCCAAAAAATGACAAACGATTTAATACAAATCAAAGTTAGAGGGTACTTGTGATCATGAAGAAAATCCAAAACTGTTTGGTTATGTTTTTTTTTTTTTGTTAATACAAGGAGTAGAGATGGGATTAGTGATGGTACAATGAGACAGAAAGAAAAAAGGGGGGGGGGAATACAGAGAGGTTTGCTAAGAATAAGGTAGGAAGGAGAGGTAATGAAGCTGGGAGAAGTAGTTCAAATTTGCAGGTTATGTGGCTTATAGAATCAGAATAGCACAATGTGAAATAATTTAGGAAGAGTAATCTAGTAATATGCAGGAAGGGAGATTTTTAGTCAGGGTTGCTGCATGGACAGAGCCAGTGGTTTGTGAGATAAAGTTTTAGCTTCTTTTTGAAGAGTGAGAAAGAGGAGATTGTAGTGAGGTCTGTTGGGAGTTGGTTCCAGCATTTCCCTACTACATAGGAGAAAAGTGAGTCTCCTGCTTTATTATTGGATTTATGTGTGGATACTAAAAGTTTGTGAGATGAGCGCAGGTTAGAAAGATTTTTATAGGGACTGATAAGTTTGGTAAGGATTGGTGTTTTTACAGGAAAGTAAAGGATTTTTTGTGTTATAATAAGTTTCTGAGATAAGAGTTGATTGTGCAATTCAAGCCAACCAAGTTGTTTTAGGTTGAAGCAGTGGTGAGTTCTAAAAGGGGAGCTGGTAGCAAAACGGGCTATACTATTATAGGCGGTAGATAATTTATTCAGGTTGGTTTTGGATAGGTTAGTATATAAAGTGATGCATACAAGAGAGTAGAGATGAGGTGGGTGTGAGCAATGGTAGTTCTGGCTGTAGGAGTAAGGAAATGCTTAATTTTGTGGAGGGAGCAAATTTTTTTGTTAATGGATTTACTAGTGGAATTAATATGAGTGTCATAGTTTAGGTTATGGTCGATAGTAACCCCTAAAAGTTTGGTTGTTGTGTCAGGAGATATGACTGTGCCATTTTTAGATACGATAGAGAAATGGAGTATGTTAGCTTTATGTGTGGGAGTGAATAGCAGTAGTTTAGTCTTATTTGGGTTAAGGAGGATTCAACGCTGTAAGAACCAGTTTTCTACAAGCTGAAAGACATTTTGGGTGAGGGATTGAAGTATGGTAGGGTTAGTGGCTGAGGAGATCAAGGTGGAGTCATCAGCATATTGAATGGTTACTGCTTGGGGGATACTAGAGGCAAGATCATTAATAAATATGGAGAATAATAGAGGACCTAAGATAGATCCTTGGGGGATGCCAAGGGAGACAGGAAGAGGAGATGATAGAGTGTTTTCCCAGAGGACTGCTTGCTTTCGATTATCTAGGTATGACTTGAACCACTGTAGTGCCAGAGTATCAAGTGAGAGAGATTTTAGAAGATTCAAGAGAATTTGATGATTAACCATGTCGAATGCTTTAGAAAGATCTATAAAGATAGCAGATGAGAAGATGTTATTAATGCGATTTTTATTTATGTGATCGGTAAAGGAAAGAAGAGCAGTTGTAGTGTTATGGGAGGGACGAAATCCATGCTGAGAGGGGGCTAGTAGACCATTAAGAAGGAGGTGGTCGAGCAATTGTTGGTGTATACATTTTTCCATGATTTTAGCTAAAGGAGAAAGAAGGGCAATAGGACGGTTGTTTGAAAGTTCTGTTGAATTTCCACCTTTATGAAGGGGAATAATATGAGAGATCTTCCAGATAGAAGGGATAGTGCCTTCTTTGATGGTTCTATTTATAAGGATAGAGATAGGGTAGGCAATAGCTTTAGCTGCAATTTGAAGATATTGAGCAGGTAATAAGTCAGCAGAGGGGGTAGAGGGTTTGAGTTTTGAAAGGAGGGTACTGATGAGGGATGTAGATACAGGTTGTAATTGAAAAGTGGGTGGGGAGGGAAAAGAGGAGGGTGGTGACAATGTAAGAATGGGAGGTAAGGAGTTTGCAAGTGACTGGATAGCTTCGGTAAAGAAATTGTTAAAGGAGTCAGCAATCTGTTTAGGATTATTTTTGGCAATACTAGCAGGGGTTGGTGTCTTAGATGTGCCTGGGTGTAATAAAGCATTAATCCCTGTCCAGAATTTCTTTGGGTTCTGGTGGTTATTTTGCTGGAAGTGAAAGAAAAAGTTTTTTTTGTCAAGACGTACAGATGATTTAGTGGAATTTCTTAGGTGTTTAAAATTAGTGTGATCAGATGGATCTTTGGTGGCTCGCCATTTAGACCAGAGTTTGTTTCTAAGCAACATTTTGTGTTTGGTTTCTTTTGTGAGCCATGGGGCAGTTTTAGTCCTAATTCTAATGGTACAGGTAGGGGCATGGAGGTTAAGAATTTCGTGGAACTTAGAATTGAAGTAGGCTACTGCTTCATCAAGCTGAAGGTATTTTAGGGGTGACCAGTTACAAAGTCTAAGTTCATTTTGGAAGGCTTCGGGGATAAATGTTTTATTCGATCGAGTGGTTCTGAAGGTAGTAGGTCTAAGTATGTTGGACTTATGTCGACGTAGGTATGTTAGGGAGTGATCACTCATGTCATCGGGAAGAATTCCAATTGTGTAATTTGAAGGGGAGGAAATTATAAGGATCCAGTCAAGGATGGATTATTTTTTGGTGGGCTTGTGGATTCGAGTGGGTGAAGAGACTATTTGAGTAAAGACATGTAGGTTAATGTAGTTAGATGGGCTATTGGTATTACAAGTATTACAGTCTATGTTAAAGTCACCTAGTATTAAGGTTTCTTGTGGATAAGTAGTAGAAAGCCAGCTAAGAATATTTTCAAGGCAGTTGATATTGTTGCCAGGTATATATTTTTTATATGTATGGATCTATTTTGATATCCCAAATTACCATTAGACCAAACAACATAATACTGGGACGATAATCCAGAGAGATGAAATTCCTGAAAGTTTAATATGTCGAATATCAAAACATCGAAATGTAATGTAAAGTTGAAATGGTAACTATTTAAATAGTCTGCTATCACTTTATGGTTTTGTATTTAGCACCAAAAAGCAAAAAAAAAAAAAATGTTTTCTTAACGTTCTTGGAGTTGGTATATTTAATTAAGGGGGGTGTAAGGGGTACAGGGGGGCTTGCCTCTTTGTATAAACTAAAGAAAATGATTATATAAAATATTATACATCTTTTTTCATTTCACATCACATCCATGTCAATTGCCAATGAGCAAGAATATGTCCACTGCTTTGTAGAATGTCCTGGGAGGAAGTGTACTACTTTAAAGCCAGGTACACTTTAAAAATATTGATGTATTTGTTTAAATATGCTGTTTGGTGGGAAAGTAAGGTTATCGTGGTTGTAAATTGAAAGATATTTAGTTTTCGTGAGATGTTTTTTGGCGTATGCAGGACATTGATGTTTAGTGTAGGTTGTTTGATATTTTGATGGCTGATCATTACCTGTTTCAAAATTGTTGTAGTCAAGGTTTTAAACTTTCAGGCATTTGAACCTTTTGGAACCTTGTGGTTCGGTCTAATGGGTAATTCGAGATATCAAAGTAGATCCATATATACATACACACACAAACACACAGACATATCTATATCTATATATATATATATATATATATATATATATATATATATATATATATATATATATATAGGTCTACCTGATTACGCCGAAAGCTGAGAAGAACGACAACGAGATAACCGACACTGGAAGATCGACAACAGAGAAGACCGACAGTTGAGAATCCCGATGCTGAGAACACCGACATGTTAAGGTAAGTGTGCGATAGAGATGGGCGTTAGGGTCAGGGTATGGGTAAGGTAAGTGTGTGATAGTGACGGACGTTAGGGTAGGGTGCGGGTGAGGTAAGTGTGCGATAGTGGCGGACATTAGGTTTAGGGGCGGGTTAAGTGAGTTAGGGTTAGAGTGCGTGTAAGGAAAGTGTGCGATAGTGACAGACTTAAGGGTTAGGGACGGATTAAGTGAGTTAGGGTTAGGGTGTGGGTAAGGTAAGTGTGTGATAGTGACGGACCTTAGGGTTAGGGTTTGGGTTAAGGTTAGTGCATATATAGTTGTGTATGTAAGGTTTAGTGTAGGTTTGTAAGGTTTTTGGTGTGCTTGTTTTGTGTGTGTGTTTTTCGGGAAAGTTATTTGTTTTGTTGATTGTCGGGATTGTGGTTTGTTGGGCATGTGAAGTTTCGTGTTTTTGAACTTTCGGTTTTGTCATGTCGGTTATTTCGTTGTCGGTGTTTTGGCGTGTCGCTGTTATCAGATAGACCCATATATATATATATATATATATATATATATATATATATATATTTATATATATATATATATATATATATATATATATATATATATATATATATATATTACACATATATAGTTAGTTTTATATCTATAGTTAATTTTATTTTCACTTAGGTGAAGTCCCAAGACTGGAAAAACTCCATTATCAGCCTCAACAAAAGGTTGAGATCCCGCATCAAATTCTCTAAATCTAGCTATGAAAACAGAATTGCAGCAGATAGTTAAGACAACCAGAAGGCCTTCTATAGTTATGTAAAGAATCTGCACTGCAATATCCAGATTTGCTCTGAGCTACTGCACAATGGTACCTCCTATACTGAGCCAAAAGATATTGCCAATATAGTGGCCGACAGATTCAGTGCCAACTTTACCCCTCTTCCCCTCCAAAGGATCAATCACAATACCAGTAGATTGCCAGGCACCCAGTATTACTGCTGCACAGGTTAAAACAGCACTGTCCAAGGCCAAGAATACAGCTTCTATGGGACCTGACAATATCTCTGGCTGACTACAGAGTGAACTGGCACCTCACCTGTGTGCCCTGTTCAATCACAGCCTCACCTCAGGCTTTGTCCCTACCAAATGGTGCACTGCTACAGTCATCCCTCTTCATAAGGGAGGAGTGACTACAGACCCTGGGAACTATCGCTCCATTAGCCTGACAAGTCTGATATGCAAAGCTATGGAACACATCATCATGGGCATAATAAACAAGGATATAGGGAATCTCCAAACTCTGGATCCTACACAGTTTGGTTTTGTGAAGGGTAGATCATGCTTGCTCAATTTGGTTGACTTCTTTGAGTCAGTCACCAGAGCTGTGGATGAAGGTAAGGTGATTCATACAGCCTGCCTTGATCTGGCCAAGACCTTTGATACCATTCCCCACTCAGGAATCATAGTAAAAACTCACTAAGCTAGGCATCAACCACTATATCACTAGGTAGGTTGCAAACTGGCTCACAGATAAAACCCACAGTATGAAAGTAGCTGACTCCAAGTCAGACTGTCGACCAGTCATGAGTGGAGTCCCACAGGGTTTGGTCCTGGGTCCCCTCCTGTTTGGTATCTTCTTCTCTGAAGTCCAGGTCAACACAAAGGGACTCTGGCTGACAAAGTTCACAGAGGATTGCAAGTTGGGAGCTATTATTAACTCCCCAAGTGATGTTGACATCCTACAGAAAGGCCTCAATGAGACCAACGGCTGGTGTCAGAACCATGGCCTTAAGCTCAATGGCAAAAAATGTGTCGTCATCCCCTTTGGAAAAAACCCAGTTCCCTTGAATTATCACATCGATGGTAGTCCACTGAACTTAGAAGGTGTTATTAGAGCTCTAGGAACACAGGTTGACGGCAACCTCTCTTTTGACCACCACATTGCCACTGTGGTCAGAAAGTCCTTCTATGTACCACATCTCATTACTAAGGGTTTTGCATCCAGGAAGAAAGAGGTCATTGTCTCCCTCTACTCTTCCCTCATTAGGCCAATCATCACGTGCAATGCCCCATTTGGCATGTACCTCACTAGTCACCTGCAACAACTGGAAAGGCCGCAAAAGTACATCACAAAGAGGATCCTAGGCCTTAAACACTTGTCCTATATGGACAGAATAAAAAAACTCCAACTATTCTCTGTCTCATATCTCCTACTTAGAGGTGATCTTTGCTTGACTTACAAAGCCATGTCTGACCCAGCTCTGTTAGCAATGCTACATCTAAAGAAATCCCAATCCCTGCGCACCACATGCTCCAGAGACTTCAATCTCATTACCACTATCAACAGAACATGCTGGAGGGACAGGTTCATAACCCAGAGACTGCCCATGCTATGGAATAGATTTCCCATATATGTCAAGCAGAGTACCTCACTGGCCCTCTTCAAGAAAAATCTTGATGAGTGGATGGGAAATAGAAAATTCACTGTGGGGATCATTCCAGTGGCTCTACTTGACAGAGGCACTAGGAACTAAGGTCGGGTGGCATGATGCCAGGGTAATCCTATGGGCTAGGCTTGTAAAGGCTCCAGGGCCATTAGCCTAGTACACACCTATGAACCTATATATATATATATATATATATATATATATATATATATATATATATATATATATATATATATATACAGAGAGAGAGAGAGAGAGAGAGATGTGTGCGTGTGTGTGTATGTGTTCAAAGGTTCATAGGTGTTTACTAGGCTGATGACCACAAGGGCTTTTTTAAGCCTAACCATGCATCTGAAATCTCTGACAAGTTCTGATAGCCTTGATAAGTGTAAGCATGGGCCTGGGAGATATATCATTTACAGGTTACCTGTCTGCATTAGAGACATAGGTGCCAAACCAGGGATGAATTTCCAGTTTCCCATCCGATTGTCCAAGTTGCACTTGAATTGGGTTAGGGAGGAACTATGCTTCACATGGATGGGGAGCCTGTTGCATAGATGGGGTAGTCTCTGGGATACATACCTATCTCTCCAGCAGGTTCTATTTATATCACAGACAAGGTTTAAGTCTTTAGAATGGGTAATTTTGCTACTGTCTGTTTTGTGGTTATGGAGGAGTTCCATCAGAGTGAGATCTGACAATGCCCTGTATGCCAGGCATAGATCTCCCCTCAAAAGCCTGTAAGAGACAGAAAACAGAGATAAGGCCTTGAGATGGTCTGCTTAGGATATATTACTTATGCCATCTATTCTTTTAGTGAAGAACCTCAATGGATGTTCCAGTTGTTGTATATTTTTTGTTAGGTACATACCAAAGGGTGCATTGGTGTGTAGTTACAGTTAACTTGATTAAATCACATGTCTTCAAATAAAGTTTACAGCTGTTGGTAAAGGCCATTTGAGTGAACTCCATGTCGTGTGAGTTCTGGTTGGTCAACAAAATAAGTGGCGATTCTGGAAGTTTGTGTGCACGTGCCTGTGTTTTAGGGTTAGGGAAACGATTAGGAAAGGGGATAGATTTACTCTGTTTGCATATGTGAGTGTTTTCGGGATAGGGTTAGGTAAGGGGTGAGATTTAGTATGTGTGTGAGCATGATTGTTAGGGGATAGGTATAATGGTTTTGTCTATGTGTGTGGAGAGTGATCAAGCTGTCTTGTCTAGAAGTAGGGTTATGGAAAGGTCTTTTTTTAATTTAAACTACACGTTAGGATTAGGGCTAGGACTGAGGTTAAAGTTAGGATTGTCCCACATTACTAAGAGGGGTGGGGACGGGTAAAGCAAACTTTTCATTCCTATGTTATGAGCACTATTACAATTTTTCAAAGCAAGATTATAATTCAGTTCCCATGCTGTTCTCAGACACAATATGGCATCATAAATTTCCCTCAGCTTTTACGAGTTCTCATTTTCCTTGAAGTTTTTTTCCTCATTTTTAATGCCAACAGATGCATGTATTACTGCAGGATGCTATTATATGTCTGCAAAAGTTAGTTGTTATTGATGATCGAGTTAGTATTCGCCTTGACTTTTAACACACAGTACTCTTAGATGAGCAACAGCAGGAGACAGTTGACATGGTAAATGCAGTAATAGCTGCACACTATGACATTATTATTCATTTCAGACTGATTTCTCTGCTTGAAGAAAAGAATCCATTAAACTACAATAGAATACAGAAGGACAGTAACAACCTATTAAAAAACTATCATTACTGTACACGCACTGAAATGCTGCTTGCACTGTTTCACTTTATACGGCTCTATCAGCATAGTAACAAATGTGTCTTTCTACTAATCTGAACCATAGAGCTGATTAAAGTGCTGTGTGACTACAGACAAATGCAGCTGCCACTCAAAGTCAATATCTGTTATGTGACATGCTGTTGTTCACACACCTTAGTAATGCCCTGATCAGTAGTAATGTGAAGTGGGAACAAATCGCCAGTCAGTTGTATCTGTCACAGTTCATTTTCATGTTAATAATGTGATGCTCCAAGGCATCCTGCAGCTGTGCTCTTCCCTAATCTAACCTACCACTGACCACATTGCCTCAAATTTAAGTAATACATTGAAGCACATAGCTTAACTAGAAGGGCCGCAATAATACAATAAAATCAAAAACAAAGGTCTTATCATAACTCGGACACATTTGCAAAAGTTTTCTTATACTCAGTATCCCAGCTGGTGTCAACAAAATTCAAAACCAGCAATAAGGTCCAGGAATGAAAAATGCAGACCAACCGAAGTTTCAGTACTTTAATAAAACACAACAGGATTGGGTGCTTTCTTATAAAAAATACTTCATCAGACTCAAATGCATAAGCACAAACACCATCTTTAAATACCCCTCCATATAGTCACATGATTCATGCATCATACGTAACTAACTTAAAGTTCATTTTGTGTCACTAATGTGTGTTGTGTAAACTTAAAAACAGTGTTTTAAAAAATGTATTAGGTAGGAAATACTTGGCATGTTTTTTTAAAGATTTTTTTTCTTTAAGTAGTTACCTATGAGGCATGAATCATGTGACTATAGGGAGGGGTATTTAAAGATGGTGTTTGTGCTTATGCATTTGATTCTGAATTAAAGTACTGAAACTTTAGTTGGCTTGCATTTTTCATTCTTGGACCTTATTGCTGATTGTGGATTTTGTTGATTCCCGTTTGTTTACTTTCGTATCCCAGCTCGTGTTCTGATGTCCACAGATAGTTTGCTGAGTCACTAGTTGCTGCCAAAGATTTTAGACAGTGTTACACGTCAAACAAAGTAGTCACCAGTTTACATCTGGACTGTCATATAAAGCCATGCTGGATATGCGAGGTACAAAGTAATAACTGTTTGCCAAGGGCTAGTTAACCTTAGCTATGCATCTTTTGGCCCTCATGATAGCTTTCCACCTATTCTTCTGATGTTCCATACAGATAGAAAACATTTCAGCGAAGCAGTACTGTAATTAGCACTTACATTTGGCATTGTGAGATCCTGTGCAGGAGACTGAGGGGTATCTATGCTGTATTCTGACTACACATGATGGAAAAATGCGGCAATTAAGGCCCAAGTTTTTCCACAACAAGCAGCTGAACCTCTTATATCCCACGTAACAAGGTTCTCTGTTAGAGACAGGAATACAATACGAGCCCATTATCCCACTAGGCCAGTCTGCATGTGATTTACAAAAGTATACCAAACAAGTTGTATTACAAAATGACTAATAGTTATACCAGCCAGGTGGCATTACACCAAACAGTTATACCAGCCAGGTGACATTACACCAAACAGTTATACCAGCCAGGTGACATTACACAAAGCAGTTATACCAGACAAGGAATATTACTAAGGGTAAATAATTATACCATACAAGTCGTATTAAAAGAGACAAATAGTTATACCAGAGAAGGGTTATAACAAAATACAAAAAGTTATAGCAAACAAGTGGTATTACAAAAGTCATATAATTACAGCAGACAAGATGACTAACAAAAGAAAAATAGTTATACCAGACAGGAAGTTTTACAAAACACAAATAGTTATTTCAGACAGGAAGTGCTACAAAACACACAGTTATATCAGACAAATGGTTTTACAAAAGACAAATAGTTATACCGGACGTGTATTACAAAGACAAATAGCTTTATCAGACAGGTGGTATTACAAGAGACAAACAGTTATACTGGTGAAGAAGCATTATAAAAAACAAATAGTTATAGTAGACAGGAAATATTACCAAAGTCAAGTAGTTATACCAAACAAAATATATTAGAAAAGGCAAACACTTAAACCAGACTAGTGCTAGTATACAAAACAAATAGTTATACTAGAGAAGAAGTATCACAAAAGACAAATAGTTATACTAGACAAGTGGTATTAGAAAGGTCATATAGCTATACAAGACAAGAAGCATTACAAAAGAAAAATAGTTATACTAGACAAGTGGTATTACAAAAGACAAATAGTTATACCAGACAAGTGCTATAAGAAAAAATAAAACAAATAGTTCTATCACCAAACTGTCTTGCATCATATATCAAAGTTATAGGCATTTTACAATTTGTGGTACTCTGAGGTTTTGCTAACATCTAGTTCTTATTTCAGAGGATGTTGAACTTATGGCTGCATGCCATTTCTGACCTGCACAAATCTGATTATCATAAATATGAACTGGACCACTATAATTGTTAGACATCAACAATAATCATTTAGATGATAGTACACACATGCATATTAGTCAAGACATATTTAATTAGGCACGTGATAATGGACCATCAGGCTCAGTCCTAGATTTACTATCACATAAAATGAAGGGCTTTACTAACACAGATTTTTGACCCACAGTAGCCTAGTCTGCTTTGAGACAATGACAAAGCAGTGGGGATGATATATGTCCTAGAATCCACAACAGTGTGTTTCATTCACTTGCTAATCTGGAAAAAAATGTACCAGTAATGTTCATGTAAATGGTTGTCCCAAGTGATAGACTAACAACAGTTTACACTGATGTACCAGCAAATAAGTGCACTTAAAATATTATACCATAGTCTATGAAATAATCCTATTCGATCAACAAAATAACCCATATCACCATCAACCTGACATAGATATGTGCTACAAACAAACCTGCGGAAGTAGAAATGTAAAGGAAATAATCAGTATTGAATTTGTCATAAATTTGTATATTTTAGGACTTATGGGTCACAAAAAGATCATTCATGTTCCACATATTCAAGGAACAAAGACTCTAGAACTGCTACTGTATTACAAAAGACAAATAATTATATCAGACAGTATGTTTTATAAAAGACAAGTAGTTTTACCAGACAAGCGGTGTTATAAAAGTCTACACAGTTGCACCATATTCAGATGTGTTCAGATTTTGATCACACAAGGGAATAAAAATGACAGAAACAGGTCTCATGCACTGTAGTCATCAAACTGCAATTTCTGTAGGAACATCTGCATATAAAAAGTCAGAAAAGAAAGTTTTAGGGACAAAATATTATACTCTTACCTTATTTTATTCTGGATATAGAGGTCACACGCACAGTAAATAAACCACAGAGAGTGTACACTTTATGCAGACAGAATAGTTTACATTGCTGATGTGACCATGGCAAACTCCAAGATAAACAGCACATGGATCACTGAAGTCTGTGGTGCATCAACAGTGTGCATCGTGTGTAACAACCAAGATGTGTATCATGCTCAGGAAGAGCCTCTACCACTAATAAGCATCATGGACCTCATCTGTGGGTCATTTGAGTCTGTATGTAACATCCATTCATAGGGCATACCAAGAAAGAAAAATACATTGCTCAGAAGATATTGAGAAGAAGTGATTGTGGAAAAGAAATGAAAAAAAATTGAATGCCACAATGAGGGCTATACCAACAATTGTCTCCATGTACAGCCTACAATGGCTACTCCTCTGTGATGGATGCAGAGGCAATCTTGTTTTCTGTATAAGCTTTAGGTTGTGAGTGATACCACAAACTGTTTAATCATCATCATCCTAGTGAGTTATAATGCTGTGAAAAATTAAGGTATAACCAGATATGTCTTAGACAGCCAAATGCACCATTCTGTGGATGTGTAATATTCCAGTCAGGCTAAAAGACTTAACAGTATTCCTCTACATATTTCTAAGACAAAACAAATTGTTTTCTGCATCTGAAAGCATTTAAAAGCTAAATACTAGAATAACAAATTCATGTTTACAGTATATTGGTATCATACATGTCTGCTGAGGTAATGAAAGTTCATGATACAACACTAACCAAACAGTAACAGCAAGGACACATGCTGTCTTAATTGGGAGTCAATGATTGAGAACACTGTCACTTTGAAGGGGAACATTTGCCTTTTATAGTGGACTGGCATTATGATATCACAATATGACACCCATTTAGTACAACAATGGGCTACATTAAACACAGGAACAACAACTGTTACAGAAGTATCAAGGTAGGACTGGTTAGGATGACAATTCCATAAAGACATTCAACCCCAGTTTCTGTGTTAATGAACAAAATACAGGTGGTGGGTGACAGTCCACACACAGGACCAAACCAAGCAAGTGTAACTTAATTGTAACAATAAAATGTGCCTTGCAATGAAGTACTGCTCTTTGCACAATTACTAGTGTCCAACATCCAAAACAGCATAATCATTATCCGTGGGCATTTCATGAGTAGGGAAGGTGCACAATTCCACTTTAAGGACTTCCCAGGCAGGGAGTCAAATATGTAGGTATCCATGAGACAGTATAAAATGCACATTTGTAGCTGTAAGCCTTGCAGACTGTGGGAGAGTCCCCCAAATTTACTTGATTTCAGCTTTGCTTAGGAGATCAGATCCTTTAAGAAGTGGCTGGGGACAGTCCGTGGAGCTTAAACGGGAGTAGATACTCTAATTAGCAAGAAAGAAAATGAACTCAATCCCCTTGAGAAGAATTACACCTAGCAGGCAGATATTTTGTATTCAAATATTTTAATCTTGCTGTTAAATTCACAAATTTTATTTAGTTTGTTGTAATCTTGGCTACAAGTCTCTTCCGCATGTTTAAGGGCTTTAATAGTTTTGACTTTTTGGTTGTTGTTGTTGCATCTGATGAGGATTTTAATGAGTTTCATTCCAGTATCGTTCAGGATGGTGTTCCATTCCTTCAATAGGGATCCTTCCAGATTGTCTACACCCACTGAAGCTCCAAGCACTGAACACAATAAACCACACATGCAAAAGAACTAGGAGCACACTACAGTTTATACCAACACACATTGCTTAAATGTGTTACAGTCCATAACAGCAGCACATCATATGAATGTGCTACAGTTTATCACAGCAGCACATCACATAAATGTGCTACAGTTCATAACAGCAGCACATCACATAAATGTGCTACAGTTCATAACTGCAGCACAACACATAAATGTGCTACAGTTCATAACAGCAGTACATCATATACATGTGCTACAGTTCATCACAGCAGCACATTGCATAAATGTGCTACAGTTCAAAACAGCAAACATCGCACAAATGTGCAACAGTTCATAGCAGCACATCGAATAAATGTACTACAGTTCATAACTGCAGCACATCACATAAATGTGCAACAGTTCATAACAGCAGTACATCATATAAATATGCTACAGTTCACAACAGCAGCACATTGCATAAATGTGCTACAGTTCATAACTGCAGAAGAGTGCATAAATGTGCTACAGTTCATAACTGCAGCACATCGCATAAATGTGCTACAGTTCATAAAAGCAGCACATCACATAAATGTGCTACAGTTCATAACAGCAGCGCATCATATAAATGTGCTCCAGATCATAAGTGCATCACATTGCATAAATGTGCTACAGTTCATAACAGGAGCACATCATGTAAATGTGCTCCAGTTCATAAACTCAGAACATCACATACATGTGCTACAGTTCATAAAAGCAGCACATCACAGAAATGTGCTACAGTTCATAACTGCAGCACATTGCATAAATGTGCTACAATTCATAGCAACACATTGCAGAAATGTGCTACAGTTCATAACAGCAACACATAGTAAAAATCTGCTTCAGTTCACAACTGCAGCACATCGCTGAAATGTGCTACAGTTCATAGCAGCACATCCTATAAATGTGCTACAGTTCATAAATGCAGCACATCACATAAATGTGCTACAGTTCATAACAGCAGCAAATTGCATAAATGTGCTACAGTTCATAACTGCATCACATCTCATAAATGTGCTACAGTTCATAAATGCAGCACATTGCAGAAATGTGCTACAATTCATAACAGCAGCACATCGTATAAATGTGCAACAGTTCATAAAAGTAGCACATCACATAAATGTGCTACAGTTCATAACAGCAGCACATTGTATAAATGTGCTACATTTCATAGGTGCACTACATCACATAAATGTGCTCCAGTTCATAACAGCAGCACATCATATAAATGTGCTCCAGTTCATAACAGCAGCACATCACATAAATGTGCTACAGTTCATAACAGCAGCACATCATATAAATGTGCTACAGTTCATAACAGCAGCACATCGCATAAATGAACTACAGTTCATAACAGCAGCACATTGTATGAATGTGCTACAGTTCATAACAGCAGGAAATCACATAAATGTGCTACAGTTCATAAAAGCAGCACATCACAGAAATGTGCTACAGTTCATAACTGCAGCACATTACATAAATGTGCTACAGTTCATAGCAACACATCACAGAAATGTGCTACAGTTCATAACAGCAATACATAGTAAAATTGTGCTACAGTTCATAACTGCAGCACATCGCAGAAATGTGCTACAGTTCATAGCAGCACATCCTATAAATGTGCTACACTTCATAACAGCAGCAAATCACAAAAATGTGCTACAGTTCATAACTACATCACATCTCATAAATGTGCTACAGTTCATAAATGCAGCACATTTCAGAAATGTGCTACAATTCATAACAGCAGCACATCTTATAAATGTGCAACAGTTAATAAAAGCAGCACATCGCATAAATGTGCTACAGTTCATAACAGCAGCACATCGTATAAATGTGCTACATTTCATAGGTGCACTACATCACATAAATGTGCTCCAGTTCATAACAGCAGCACATCGTATAAATGTGCTACAGTTCATAACAGCAGCACATTGTATAAATGTGCTACAGTTCATAAATGCAGCACATTGTATAAGTATGCTACAGTTCATAACAGCAGCACATCGCATAAATGTGCTACAGTTCATAACAGCAGCACATTGTATGAATGTGCTACAGTTCATAACTGCAGCACATCACATAAATGTGCTACAGTTCATAAAAGCAGCACATCACAGAAATGTGCTACAGTTCATAACTGCAGCACATTGCATAAATGTGCTACAGTTCATAGCAACACATCTCAGAAATGTGCTAAAGTTCATAACAGTAACACATAGTAAAAATCTGCTACAGTTCATAACTGCAGCACATCGCAGAAATGTGCTACAGTTCATAGCAGCATATCCTATAAATGTGCTACAGTTTATAAATGCAACACATCACATAAATGTGCTACAGTTCATAACAGCAGCAAATCGCATAAATGTTCTACAGTTCATAAATGCAGCACATTGCAGAAATGTGCAACAGTTCATAAAAGCAGCACATCGCATAAATGTGCTACAGTTCATAACAGCAGCACATCGTATAACTGTGCTACAGTTCATAAATGCAGTACATCATATAAATGTGTTACAGTTAATAACAGCAGCACATCGTATAAGCGTGCTACAGTTCATAACAGCAGCACATCACATAAATTTGCTACAGTTCATAACAGCAGCACATTTTATGAATGTGCTACAGTTCATAACAGCAGCACATCACATAAATGTGCTACAGTTCATAGCAGCACATCTTAGAAATGTGCTACAGTTCATAACTGCAGTACATCGTAGAAATGTGCTACAGTTCATCACAGCAGCCAATCACATAAATGTGCTACAGTTCATAACTGCATCATATCTCATAAATGTGCTACAGTTCATAACTGCAGCACACTGCAGAAATGTGCTACAGTTCATAACAGTAGCACATCGTATAAATGTGCTACAGTTCATAAATGCAGTACATCATATAAATGTGCTACAGTTCATAACAGCAGCACATCGTATAAATGGGCTACAGTTCATAACAGAAGCACATCGCATAAATGTGCTACAGTTCATAACTGCAGCACATCACATAAATGTGCTACAGTTAATAACTGCAGCCTATTGCATAAATGTTCTACAGTTTATAACAGCAGCACATTGCATACATGTGCTCCAGTTCATAACTAAAGCACATTGCATAAATGTGCTACAGTTCATAACAGGAGCACATCATATAAATGTGCTCCAGTTAATAACAGCAGACATCATATAAATGTGCTACAGTTCATAAGTGCAGTACATGGCATAAATGTGCTACAGTTCATAACAGCAGCACATCGTATAAATGTGCTACAGTTCATAGCAGCACATCACATAAATGTGCTGCAGTTCATAACAGCAGCACATCATATAAATGTGCTGCAGTTCATGACAGCAGCACAATGCATAAATGTGCTGCAGTTCATAGCAGCACGTCATATAAATGTGCTACAGTTCATAACTGCAGGACATCACATAAATGTGCTACAGTTCATAACAGCAGCACATTGCATAAATGTGCTACAGTTCATAACTGCAGCATATTGCATAACTGTGCCACAGTTCTTAACTGCAGCATATTGCATAAATGTTCTACTGTTCATAACAGCAGCACATCACATAAATGTTCTCCAGTTCATAACTGAAGCACATTGCATAAATGTGCTACAGTTCCTAAGAGGAGCACATCATATAAATGTGCTCCAGTTCATAACAGCAGTACATCACATAAATGTGCTACAGTTCATTAGTTCAGTACATGGCATAAATGTTCTACAGTTCATAACTGCAGCACATCGCATAAATGTGCTAGTTCATAACAGCAGTACATTGCATAAATGTTCTACAGTTCATAACTGCAGCACATCGCATAAATGTGCTAGTTCATAACAGCAGCACATCGCATAAATGTCCTACAGTTCATAACTTCAGCACATCGCATAAATGTGCTACAGTTTATAACAGCAGCACATCACATAAATGTGCTACAGTTCATAACTGCAGCACATCGCATAAATATGCTACAGTTCATAAGTGCAGTACATCGCTTAAATGTGTTACAGTCCATAACAGCAGCACATCATATAAATGGGCTACATTTCATCACAGCAGCACATAGCATAAATGTGCTACAGTTCAAAACAGCAAACATCGCATAAATGTACTACAGTTCATAACTGCAGCACATCACATAAATGTGCTACAGTCCATAACTGCAGCACATCGCATAAATATGCTACAGTTCATAACTGTAGCACATTGCCTAAATGTGTTACAGTTCATAAAAGCAGCACATCGCATAAATGTGCTACAGTTCAAAACAGCAGCACATCATATAAATGTGCTCCAGATCATAAGTGCAGCACATTGTATAAATGTGGTACAGTTCATAACAGGAGCACATCATGTAAATGTGCTCCAGTTCATAAACTCAGCACATTTCATAAATGTGCTACAGATCATAACAGCAGCACATCACAGAAATATGCTACAGTTCATAACTGAAGCACATCGCATAAATGTGCTACATTTCATAGCAGCACATCACAGAAATGTGCTACAGTTCATAACTGCAGCACATAGTAAAAATGTGCTAAAGTTCATAAATGCAGCACATCGAAGACATGTGCTACAGTTCATAGCAGCACATCTTAGAAATGTGCTACAGTTCATAACTGCAGCACATCGTAGAAATGTGCTACAATTCATAACAGCAGCAAATCGCATAAATGTGCTACAGTTCATAACTGCATCACATCTAATAAATGTGCTATAGTTCATAACTGCAGTACATCGTATAAATGTGCTATAGGTTTATCACAGCAGCACATCGCATAAATGTGCTACAGTTCAAAACAACAAACATCGCATAAATGTGCTACAGTTCAAAACAGCAAACATCGCATAAATGTGCTACAGTTCATAACTGCAGCACATCACATAAATGTGCTACAGTTCATAACTGCAGCACATCGTAGAAATGTGCTACAGTTCATAACAGCAGGAAATCGCATACATATGCTACAGTTCATAACTGCATCATATCTCATAAATGTGCTGCAGTTCATAATGGAGCACAATGCAGAAATGTGCTACAGTTCATAGCAGCAGCACATCATATAAATGTGTGTTCATAAATGCAGTACATCATATAAATGTGCTACAGTTCATAACAGCAGCACATCATATAAATGTGCTACAGTTCATAACTGCAGCACATCACATAAATGGGCTATAGTTCATAACAGCAGCACATCGCATAAATGTGCTACAGTTCATAACTGCAGCACATCGCATAAATGTGCTACAGTTAATAACTGCAGCCTATTGCATAAATGTTCTACAGTTCATAACAGCAGCGCATTGCATAAATGTGCTCCAGTTCATAACTGAAGCACACTGCATAAATGTGCTACAGTTCATAACAGGAGCACATCATATAAATGTGCTCCAGTTAATATAAGCAGACATCATATAAATGTGCTACAGTACATAAGTGCAGTACATGGCATAAATGTGCTATAGTTCATAACAGCAGCACATTGTATAAATGTGCTAGAGTTCATAGCAGCACATCACATAAATGTGCTACAATTCATAACAGCAGCACATCATATAAATGTGCTGCAGTTCATGACAGCAGCACAACGCATAAATGTGCTGCATTTCATAGCAGCACATCGTATTAATGTGCTACAGTTCATAACTGCAGCACATCGCATAAATGTGCTACATTTCATAGCAGCACATCGTATTAATGTGCTACAGTTCATAACTGCAGCACATCGCATAAATGTGCTACAGTTCATAACAGCAGCACATTGCATAAATATGCTATAGTTCATAACAGCAGCACATTGCATAAATGTGCTATAGTTCATAACAGCAGCACATTGCATAAATGTGCTCCAGTTCATAACTGAAGCACATTGCATAAATGTGCTACAGTTCATAAGAGGAGCACATCATATAAATGTGCTCCAGTTCATAACAGCAGTACATCACATAAATGTGCTACAGTTCATTAGTTCAGTACATGGCATAAATGTTCTACAGTTCATAACATCAGCACATCGTATAAATGTGCTATAGTTGATAACAGCAGCACATCGCATAAATGTCCTACAGTTCATAACTTCAGCACATCGCATAAATGTGCTACAGTTTATAACAGCAGCACATCGCATAAATGTGCTACAGTTCATAACTGCAGCACATCGGATAAATATGCTACAGTTCATAAGTGCCGTACATCGCTTAAATGTGTTACAGTCCATAGTAGCAGCACATCGTATAAATGTGCTACAGTTCATCAAAGCAGAACATCGCACAAATGTGCTACAGTTCATAACAGCAGTACATCATATAAATGTGCTACAGTTCATCACAGGAGCACATCGCATAAATGTGTTACAGTTCAAAACAGCAAACATCACATAAGTGTGCTTCAGTGCATAACTGCAGCGCATCACATAAATGTGCTAAAGTTCATAACTGCAGCAAATTGCATAAATGTGCTACAGTTCACAACTGCAGCACATAGCATAAATATGCTACAGTTCATCACTGTAGCACATCACATAAATGTGCTACAGTTCATAAAAGCAGCACATTGCATAAATGTGCTACAGTTCATAACAGCAGCGCATCATATAAATGTGCTCCAGATCATAAGTGCAGCACATCGCATAAATGTGCTACAGTTCATAACAGGAGCACATCATGTAAATGTGCTCCAGTTCATAAACTCAGCACATCTCATAAATGTGCTACAGATCATAATAGCAGCAATCAGAGAAATGTGCTACAGTTCATAACTACAGCACATCGCATAAATGTGCTACAATTCATAGCAGCACATTGCAGAAATGTGCTACAGTTCATAACAGCAGCACATAGTAAAAATGTGCTAAAGTTCATATCTGCAGCACATCGCAGAAATGTGCTACAGTTCATAACAGCAGCAAATTGCATAAATGTGCTACAGTTCATAACTGCATCACATCTAATAAATGTGCTACAGTTCACAACTGCAGTACATTGTATAAATGTGCTACAGGCTTATCACAGCAGCACATTGCATAACTGTGCTAAAGTTCAAAACAGCAAACATCGCATGAATGTGCTACAATTCATAACTGCAACACATCGCATAAATATGCTACAGTTCACAACTGCAACACATAGCATAAATGTGCTACAGTTCATAACTGTAGCACATTGCATAAATGTGCTACAGTTCATAAAAGCAGAACATCGCATAAATGTGCTACAGTTCATAACAGCAGTGCATCATATAAATGTACTCCAGATCATAAGTGCAGCACATCGCATGAATGTGCTACAGTTCATAACAGGAGCTCATTATGCAAATGTGCTCCAGTTCATAAACTCAGCACATCTCATAAATGTGCTACAGATCATAACAGCAGCACATCACAGAAATGTGCTACAGTTCATAACTGCAGCACATCACATAAATGTGCTACAGTTCATAGCAGCACATCGCAGAAATGTGCTACAATTCATAACAGCAGCAAATCTCATAAATGTGCTACAGTTCATAACTGCATCACATCTAATGAATGTGCTACAGTTCATAACTGCAGCACGTTGCAGAAATGTGCTACAGTTCATAACAGCAGCACATCATATAAATGTGCTACAGTTCATAAATGCAGTACATCATATAAATGTGCTACAGTTCATAACAGTAGCACATCGTATAAATGTGCTACAGTTCATAACAGCAGCACATCGCATAAATGTGCTACAGTTCATAGCTGCAGCACATCGCATAAATGTGCTACAGTTCATAACTGCAGCCTATTGCATATATGTTCTACAGTTCTAAACAGCAGCACATTGCATACATGTGCTCCAGTTCATAACAGAAGCACATTGCATAAATATTCTACAGTTCATAAGAGGAGCACATCATATAAATGTGCTCCAGTTCATAACAGCAGCACATCGTATAAATGTGCTACAGTTCATAGCAGCACATCACATAAATGTGCTACAGTTCATAACAGCAGCACATCATATAAATGTGCTGCAGTTCATGACAGCAGCACATCGCATAAATATGCTGCAGTTCATGACAGCAGGGCATCGCATAAATGTGCTACAGTTCATAACTGCAGCACATCGCATAAATGTGCTACAGTTCATAAAAGCAGCACATTGCATAAATGTGCTACAGTTTATAAGAGGAGCACATCATATAAATGTGCTCCAGTTCATAACAGCAGCACATCGTATAAATGTGCTGCAGTTCATAAGTGCAGTACATGGCATAAATGTGCTACAGTTCATAACAGCACATCACATAAATGTGCTACAGTTCATAACAGCAGCACATCATATAAATGTGCTGCAGTTCATGACAGCAGCACATCGCATAAATATGCTGCAGTTCATGACAGCAGCACATCGCATAAATGTGCTACAGTTCATAACTGCAGCACATTGCATAACTGTGCTACAGTTCAAAACAGCAAACATCGCATGAATGTGCTACAATTCATAACTGCAGCACATTACATAGATGTGCTAGAGTTCATAACTGCAACACATCGCATAAATATGCTACAGTTCACAACTGCAAAACATAGCATAAATGTGCTACAGTTCATAAAAGCAGAACATCGCATAAATGTGCTGCAGTTCATAACAGGAGCTCATCATGCAAATGTGCTCCAGTTCATAAACTCAGCACATCTCATAAATGTGCTACAGATCATAACAGCAGCACATCACAGAAATGTGCTACAGTTCATAACTGCAGCACATCGCATAAATGTGCTACAGTTCATAGCAGCACATCGCAGAAATGTGCTACAGTTCATAACAGCAGCAAATCTCATAAATGTGCTACAGTTCATAACTGCATCACATCTAATAAATGTGCTACAGTTCATAACTGCAGCACATTGCAGAAATGTGCTACAGTTCATAACAGCAGCACATCATATAAATGTGCTACAGTTCATAAATGCAGTACATCATATAAATGTGCTCCAGTTCATAAGAGCAGTACATCACATAAATGTGCTATAGTTCATTAGTGCAGTACATGGCATAAATGTTCTACATTCATAACAGCAGCACATCGTATAAATGTGCTATAGTTCATAACAGCAGCACATCGTATAAATGTGCTATAGTTCATAACATCAGCACATCGCATAAATGTGCTACAGTTTATAACAGCAGCACATCGCATAAGTGTGCTACAGTTCATATGTGCAGCACATTGCATAAATGTGCTATATTTCATAAGTGCAGTACATCGCATAAATGTGCTACAGTTCATAACAGCAACACATCGTATAAATGTGCTACAGTTCATAACAGCAGCACATCACATAAATGTCCTACAGTTTATTACAGCAGCACATTGCATAAATGTGGGTCAGATTCATTGTATCAAGCTGTCAAAATGTTGAATGGTTGTGCTACTGTATGTGAGATCTCACATTGAATTGTATGTCTTTTGTCAGTGGTTTGTAAAATGGGTATTAAGTTGTTAATGAAGAACAGTATATGAATATGAGGTAAAAATTTAGACTTTTTTTCTGAAATAAAGGGCAGTTCTTTTACGGGTTGATGTACATCAGGGAGTGGGAATTGGCCTTTAAACTTCTATAATGCAATCTCCGAGTTGGTATATATAAGTAGTACAGGAGTATGGGGGATGCACACATAAACACACACACACGCACACACACACATATATATATATATATATATATATATATATATATATATATATATATATATATATATATATATATAAAGAGAGAGAGACATAAATATCTGCAGCTATCTCTCTCTGTCTCTCTCTCTTTCTCTTTCCCTTTCTCTCTCTCTCTCTCTCTCTCTATATATATACACACACACACACACACACACACACACACACACACACACACACACACACACACACACACACACACACACACACACAGTCATCAAAGTCTGGCATGGCAAGATCTCTTTAGAGTAGAAGTATTACTTTTTTTACTTCTGGTGACTACCCCTCTTTAGGATACACAACAACGTTTTCTACTTGATACTGTTACTGCCCTTTCTCTCTAATATCAGTGATCCAGCCCAGTTGTTTTGAACACTCCCAGATCCTCTGATTTCTCTTTTGCTATCAGTTCCCAGTCGCTGTGCTGATACTTCATGCCAGAGATGTTGTGACCCAAGTTCAGCACTTTATACCTGTTTTCACTGACCCTTGACTGTCACTACCATGTCTACTCAGTTTCTCCTACAGAATCCTTCCCTAGACTCTCTCTCCTCCTTCTGCTTTTTCTTACATAGTGCCAGCAGCAGAGAGGCTTATCCTTTTCTCTTTTCATTCACATATATCTGAAAGAAGCACAACGAAGAGTACTGGACCCAGAAAAAGCATCCTGCACTACTCCACTAATTACTTTTCTAATTTCTGATTTACTAATAAAAATACATTGGTTAAATTGCCTATTGTTAGATCAGAATTAAAGGTGACATATTTCAATGCAGAGCTGGTAAGCTATGGAATTCTTTACCATAACATATATAAGGTGCCAATGACTTGACTTCTTTTAAGACATAATCTGATGTCAGTCTTCATTTTATCCTTGACAGATGGGTTTGGTTCCAATATCAGAGCCACCTGTGCAGTTACTACTACATGCATCAGCCACAAACTCTCAAACTTTGCCTCTACACAGAATCCCTGTCTCTCACTTTTCTCAGAACTTCTTTGCCACTTTCCAAAATGGTCGTGAGTGTTAGTGAATTTAGGTACATTTTCTTGTCCTCTTCTTACAGATTCTGCTTCCTTTTCCTTTAATCTGTCCATATCATCATTGATACATTTTCCTTTACACTGTCACTTTCTTTTTCTTTGTAGTGTCATATTTTTCTAGCCTCTTTATTTGTTTTGATATCATAGCTGAGAAGGGTAGGGATCCCTCTGTTTCAAAAAATGTCAGAAGTGTGGCCATAAAATTCCCTCATCAGATTTTCACTCTTTATGTGTTTATTGTCTTGGCTCCCACTACTTACAGGAAGACAGCAGCATTTGTCATGCCTTTAGCCACCGAGTTCTTGTGGAAAGGCATAATAAGCCTATCTTAATAGAATTACTTCCTTCACCTTTTGTTGAAGCCATATCTTCTGTAGATAAAGCCAAGACAGACATCTCATCTCTTTAATCCTCGTCTTCTCTGGTAAAAAAGCAAGAAAAAAGGTCTTTTGATTCTATACTCCCTGTCGGTTTTGAAAGCTAAGAAACTGAAGACCTGGGTTCCAAAAGGTTCCACGGAACCACAAACTTCTGTTGCTGACAATCCAGTGCCAATGCTCATTCCGGCACTGATTGTCATTTCGTACCCTTCAACATCAAAGGCCTTGCTACAGAAAATTAATACTGCATCTCCTGGTAAAAGCACATTGCCTAGAACTACACACTCACCTTAAATTCATCCTTGTCTTGGGGAGCTCTTAGAAGTTGTTTGCAGAAACCTAAGTCCACTTCTATGTTGTCAGTCTGCTCCACCAAAAGTCTTTCAGAATTTGATGTGGAGAGGCTAGGGAATAAAAATTTATTGGCTAGAGGACTTTCAGCCCCCCCATTGGTTCCAAACCCTTCAGGTCTTGGCACCAAAACTTCCTTTGCACCACTAATTACTCCTCCTCTAACCTCCTCAGAGGTCTTAGAGTCCTCTGTTCCAGATCTCCTGGCCCAAGTGTTCCAGCTCTAGAGTGGTTTGCTGCTTCAGAGCAGTAGTTACCCTAAGCTCTTCAATTATTTTTGAACTGAAGACCTCCTGGAGTTATAGCTACTCTGAAGGTTCTGGGGGACAGGTCTCAACTCCAGGTTTTTTGGAGCCATCCCTGCTCCTTGGAGCTTTGGCTTGAGTTAATTCCACTCCAGATTTGGTCTCTAGGGTTGGCTCTTCAGGGCGGGGAGTGACCCTGTTTCCAAGGCAGTCTTTCCTGGTTCAGGGACACCTTTTCTCTTCAGGGGGCTGGCCTTCGAGGCTATGCAGACGTCCCTTTCTCTTGCAGAGACTCAGTCTGTGCCTTCCTTCTTGGAACAGGTATCCGTCCCTAGTTATGTTATTCCTCCTGCCTCTCCACTGGGACAGTGGGTGCTAAAGCTGAAGGTGTCACAGACTCAGGGACTGTCATTTTTTGATACCTTCCGAAATTATCCCCACATGGAGGACCCTCAGAAAAGGAAGCGCAAGAAGAAGAACTTGGATTCTACCCAGGAATCAGTCATTGAGGGCACAGATTTCGATGAGGTGGAATGGTCTCCATGGTCACCTCCTGAAGATTTCTCATTTGGAGACATCCTGGAAATTTTAAAACAGTTGGGTGGCTGGAAGACCCAAAACCATTCTTCTGAGGAATCTGTTTACTTGCAGGCTTTCTGCACCCACCTGTCTACCTCTTTGGTGACATTGCCTGCTGATGAACTCATTCAGTTGATTTCACATCTGGCATGGAAGACTCCTGACACCATCAAGCCCAACCCCAAAAGACCTGATAAGATACTTTCCCCATGCAATGATAAACAGTTTTGAGCCAAGGGTTAGCCATAGATTGTATGGTCATTACTAAAAAGGAACTTGCTGAGGAGATCTACTTTGTCTGTCCACCCAACAGGAAGTCTCAGGTTATGGACAGATTTGGGAAGTAGGCTTCATCGACCCTCACAATAAGGTCCTTGAATTTTTTGGCAGATTTTACCAGACTCTTATGGGATCTGATTAAGGAGTTGTCAGACACCCTGGTAGAAGCTGTAGCCACCCTGGAGACTGTGCCCAACTCATCCATGGGGGTGATCACTCATACAGTTGAAGGAACATCTAGAACAGCAGTTACAGGTGTAGCCATAAGGAGACACACCTGTATGCACCTGTATGACTTTGCATAACCATTCAACTCTTTTTTCATCAATGCTCCTTTTGACAGAACCTCTTTGTTTGGCGCTAAAGTAAAAGTGACTTTATCCAACTGTAAGAAAGATGGTAAGACCCTTTCTGCTGTAGGCACATGTTTCTCCAGCCACCCCCCCCCCCCCGGAAGGCCATTTTCTAGAAACTAGAGTAGTGGTGATGAAATGTAGTTCAACAAATTCCAAGGTCCCTTCCAAGACACATATGGAGAGTGTTCCCCCAAGGGCAGAAGGGGGGACCAAAATGGAAGACACACCATCGCAGTTGAGGTGGCCTGAAAAACCAGGGCTTCAGTGATTAATTTCCAGGGAAGCCCTTTCAGCATTCCTGAAAGGAAGCCCTATTGTCTTCCTCTGGAGGCAGTCAGGAGACACTTGTCCTTGCACATAAATGAATGGCTAAACATGACAACAGTTTCCTGGGTGCAGTGGATCAGATGCAGAGGCTATATCATTCCCTTTTCTCACCCGCCACCTGTACTCAAAAAAATCTCCAATGTTCCACCCAATAAGAAGGATTTGGCAGTTGAAGAAATTAACAAACTGCTGGACAAAAGAGTCATCCAAGAAGTCCCACCAGACCAGAAAGGATCTGGAACCTACTCAAGATTTTTTTCATGCCAAAATTGATGGGGGACTGGAGTCTAATTTTGGATCTCAGTGTGCTGAGCAAACTGGGTCAGCAAACAAATTTCCAGATGGTCACAGTACTGTCTATTCTCCCCTTTCTGATGAAAGAAGACTGGATATGCTCAACAGACCTTTAGGATGCGTATTGCCTTATAAAGATGGACAAATGCTCAGGAAAGTTCCTCCACTTCTGGCTGGTAGCCAGACATTATCAATTCTGAGTTCTGCCCTTTGGTCTTACCACAGCCCCCAGGCTGTTCACCAAGTATGTGGCAATAGTAGCAGCTCACTTGAGACTGCAAGGATTCTGAGTTTTTCTGTACTTGAATGACTGGCTCATAACCACTTCAACCAAGCATCATTTAATGGTAGCCAGAGATTACACCCTCAACATCTGCACCCACCTGTGGATTATGGGAAATCTAGGAAAGCCACATTTAACTCCAGAACAAAATTTAGAATTTATAGGGGTGGTCCTGAATACTCAAACAACAATGGCATCACTTCCTCCAGAAAGACATTAGAGAATACTGGTGCAAATTCAAAAGATAATCCACAGAAATAGGGCTCCAGCTCAACTAGTCTTGCAAGCACTAGTGTCAATGGCAGCTTCTATAACTCTAGTACCATTATCTAGGTTACATATGAGAATTCTGCAATGGCTGCTTGCTTCCCAGTGATCTATCCTTCTTTAACCTCTGTCAGATCAAGTACTAATCATCAATTGCTACAAAACGGATCTTCTTTGGTGGGTACATTCCAAACAAATTTTCCACAGCCATCCCTATGTCCTACCAGAGCCCACGGCCATAGTGACCATGAACACATCCCAGATAGGGTGGAGGGGCATTATCTGAGCAGGACTGTCTAAGGCCCTTGGTCCCCATTAGAGGCAAACTTGGATATCAATGTCCAAGAGATAAGGGTGGTGCTTCTTGTGTTGTAGGCCTTTTAGACAGCTCTGCTTCAGGGGACTATTGCAATTCAAACAGACAATATGTCAGTGGTTTGGTACATCAACAAGCAGGGAGGAACCAATTATTATCCCCTTGGTTGAGAAGCCTTCAGAGAGTGGCAGTGAGCGATCTCTTCCAACCACTTTATAAGAGCAACACACATTCCTGAGAGTTTCAGTGTGACTGCAGACAAGATGAGCTGATGTATTCTTCAGCTTTATGAGTGTTCGCTCAATCTAGAAGTGGCAAAGTTGATATTCTGTCATTGGGGTCAATCTTGCTGTGACCTGTTTGCATCCCCCCTAAACAAGTGCAGCAATTACTTCACCCTGATTTCCCCTCCAGGAATGTCACCCAGAGATGCTCTTCTCCACAATTGGCCTCTCTCAGTCTCCTGTATGCTTTCCCCCCCTGATACCCCTATTTCCAAAATTTTTGCAGAAAGCACTCAGCTTGAAAGGCACAGTAATCCTCATTACTCCCTTATGGTCTTGACAGATTTGCTTCCCCTTTCTTTGGCCTTATCTGATTCAACAACCTTGGGTTCTGGACCTAGTACCAGATCTTCTGTCCCATCTGGATGGTCTTGTTCACCCAGACATTTTCAACTTCAAGCTGCCTGTGTGGTTTCTCCAATTCCATTAGTTGCCAGGCATCCTAATATTTCCTCTCCAGTATGATACGTCCTTTTGTTAGCTCATAAACCTTCGACTAGAAAGCTATATTTAAGTAAGTGGAAGAGATTCATCATTTGGGACCATGAAAACCAAACTGATCCTTTTTCTACTTCCACAGAGCATGTTTTAGATTGTGTAGCCTCTCTGTTCAATCCTGGAGTTTCTCCTTCCACCACCAGACTACAATTGGCTTGAATTTCTAACTTTCACTAACATTTAGAAGAACATTCTTTAGCCTCTCATAGGCTTTGGAAATTGTTCCTAAGAGGCATGCTTCTATTAAAACCCCCTTTCAAAGATCCCTCTCCTCCTTGGGACCTGAACTTAGTACTACAAGACATAATATATTCCCCCTTTGAAAACTCTGTGGAATGTGATCTAAAGTTTTTATCTTGGAAGACACTGTTTTTGTTAGCTATTACTTCTGCTAGGAGGATTTCAGAAATCCAAGCCTTATCATTGGAACCTCTTTATCTGATTTTCCATAAGGATTGGGTCTCTTTATGAACATACCCCTCCTTTCTACCTAAGGTAGTATCAGAATAGCAGAGGAGGCTAACATTAATCAGATGATTAATTTACTGTTTTTCTTCCCAAATCATTCCAACAAAGGAGAATATGCCTTGCATTTATTGGATGTCCATAGACAATTACATTTCTACTTTCAAAGAACAAAAGACATAAGACAATCAAGTCAACTGTTTGTTTCTTTTTCCAGTACAAAGTAGAGTAAAGCAGTCAGCAAGACTACTCTCTCTAAGTGGATGAAAAATTGCATTTCATTCATCTATGATAAGAATAAATTAACCTTGCCTAAACCCGTCAAAGCACATTCTGCAAGGTCAAAAGCTACTTGAGCATTCTTCCAATCTAGAGCTTCAGTAGATGATATATGTGCAGCAGCTACTTGGGCTTCTCCCCATACCTTTATTACTCACTACAAACTGGACTTGATCTCTACGGGAAGATCATCGTTTGGCTCGATGGTGCTCAGGAATATTCTTCCATGAGTCCACCCAAGATTTTAGATAGCTAGGGACTTTGCCCCATCTGTCAAGGATAAAATGAGGATTGACAACATCAGATAAAGAAGTTATATACTCACCATAACAGTTCATCTGTGTTGTCTATCTTCATTTATCCTTGACTTCCCTCCATTCCATCCCCCGACCTTTAAGATTTTCTTGTGGAGCGAATCATACATTCTGGAATTATTATGATTATTTAAGAACAATAGTTAAGGCTTCCATCTAGCTTACTTTCTATATATGTGTGCGTGTGTGTATATATATATATATATATATATATATATATATATATATATATATATATATATTAATGTATATATGTTTTATATGTTTCCATACTTTCTGCAAACTCGATCTGAGTTAATTGAAAGAGAGAGAGATTCTGGGTAGAGGAGAACCTTGAGAGTTTTTGGCTTGCAAGAGCTGTAGTAATGGCCGGGTTGGTTATGATATAGGAACCAAATCCATCTGTCAAGGATAAATGAAGATAGACAACACAGATGGAATGTTATGGTGAGTACATAACTTATTTTTTGTATTTCTGGTGTAAAAATGTTTTATTTGTATCAGAGATACAAACAAAGCAAACTCTTAAGTGACTAGTATAAGCCTTGAGTCTGTTAATTGTTTCATTAAATAATTGAATTATTAATTCCTCCATCACTCCTATAAAAACAGATATGTGTATGCTGCCTTTAAATGATTGGAAGCCCAGTTTCTCAGTCTTCTACCCTAAATTTCTCTAGCTTTCTGTGTGGGACTGAATCAAAGCAAATGCTTTGATGAAATGAGGGTTGAGTGGGTCCATGTCTTCTGATGTTCCTCTGTCATGTCCAGCTGTAACCAATCATAAAGCTTAACAAACTTGATTGACAGCTCCTTCTATCCACAAAATTGTGTTTGTTGCTGTCTCAGAGATTGTTGCCTTTTAGATGTGCTACCAGCATTCTACTCAGAATACATTCAATGACTTTCCTTGCCAGTATTGTTAAGATAACAGGCCTACTGTTTATTTTATAGTTGTTTTCCAGGGTAGAGCACTAATCTCAATGGACCTTTTCAGACTTGGCCCAGGTGCAGTGTCTGCTTAAGTGACTTGCACAGAGTCACACAGTCAGGCAGTGGAGACCGAGGGAATCAAACCTTGCATCACTGGACTACAAGAAACAGCTCGTTAAGAGCTTCTTAATCCTCTAAGCTGACTGCCAGGTATGTTTATTAGACTTTTCCTGCTCCTCCATTGTATAAGCATGCCACATTTGCTGTCTTCCAGTCCTAAGGTACTTATGTAATAGCCATTGTCTGTTAACAGTCTCTGTGAAGAGATTAGCCAGCACATTACTCAGATTTCTGAGGACTCTGGGAGTCAGCTGATCTGATTGTTGCACTTCATCCTTCATAAGAGCAGCCAGCCCCTGTTATAGCCCCTCCCTCTTTGTGCCAATGTCCATGTGTAATTCTTCCTATTCAGCCATAACGCCTTCTCAGCATGGCACTTACTCCACTTCCATTGGTGTATAATGAAGTAAAGTGCTTATTCAGTGCCTCAGAGCTATAAATGGTTTATTTTGTGCCTGGTGCCTGGTAAAATGCCCACAATCTGGTACCCCTCAATGCTAGGTTGTGGATCAAAAATATAAAGTTCTTTACATAAGAGAAAACACAAAAAATGGTCTATTTTCCAGTATGGTGCTCCTTCCATCCTAAGGGGAAGGGTCAGGTCCTAACACCCTCCTTCTATATTGTTCACTGCAAGGAGCAATAATCCAAAAAAATGTATCTGCTGGTTGTGCCCCCTGACATCTTGCACCTGTTATAGCTCCCCCTTCACTCCACCCTGGCCTCACTTCTACAGTGCCACTGCTCTTTCCCCAGTCACTTTGTTTCACACCTATGCACCTCTGCATTTTCACAGTCTTTGTGATCATCCTCCTAGATTTGCATAGCTTGGCAAGAGTAGCCCACCTTTCCTCCTTTCTGCTATTTACCAAAAAATTCTTGCTTTTCTTTTTGACCCCTTTTGTTAACAGCCTTTTGCCTTTGATGCCCTCATAATTTTTGTTCCCCTACTGTTAGTAGCCTTACATTGTGCTTCCCCGCCTCCTTCAGCCCCTTCTATCCATCTATTGTGGGTCATACCTTTTACCTTAATAGGTAATTTACTGCTCAATATCTGAGTTATTTGGCTTCTGCTACAGACCTACAATCAACTGCATTACTAGCTGAGTTAAGTACAAACTTGCAGTGTTAAAGATTGTACTGCATTTTATTTTTTTTTGTCTATTTAATTGTTTAATTGAATATTGTAGTCTGTGTCTCTCTGCAGTTATTTATTTTTCTGTTTAATTTTTTTCATAGAATACTGTGGTCTCTCTCTGTCTCTGCAGTTAGTGGGGGCTATTGTATTTCACTTCATTGATATTCAGTGTTAAACTCTTAGCCTAGAGGGTTTCTCTGAATTTATGTGTTAGTCACATATCTTTGAATTTATTACTGCTCAATATCTGAGTTGTTTGGCTTCTGCTACATACCTACAATCAACTGCATTACTAGCTGAATTAAGTACAAACTTGCAGGGTTAAAGATTGTACTGCATTTTATTTGTTTGTCTATTTAATTGTTTCATTGAATATTGTGGTCTGTCTCTCTCTGTAGTTATTTATTTTTCTATTTAATTGTTTCATAGAATACTGTGGTCTCTCTCTGTCTCTGCAGTTAGTTTCCCAACTGCCTCCCTGTTCTTGTTCTGGTATTAATCTTAGTGGCTTTGGAATTGCCCGTCCCTCCTGTAAATTTGTGTTTGCACACTCCTCCTGGGTCTATCTAATTTGCCCACTCAACTGAGTACAGTGAGATCATACTTTGACTTCAGACACTCCTAACAGTCCTATCTGTTCAGCTCTATCCCTGCTCTATTCCAGTCTAGTGTCATTAGCTCATTCTACCTAATACAGAGAGAACATTTGTGAAGGGCAAGCCACTTAGGTCCTTAATTTTGAATTATCCTCTGTTTCTCCTTTCTCCCTTCCCACTTTCCAAAAAAAAAAAAACAAATTCTAAGCTTGTTTCCTGCCTTTCCTGTAACTAATCTAGTCTAGATACAGATTTGCTGTAACCAGGACTGTTTGTAAGCTTCTGATCCCCCAACGCCTTTCTGTGTTGGAGGGAAGCCTTCTAGCTTATCAGTGGGAGTGGTAAGCACTAGGTAATCTCTGTACCACAAGAGTGGTTTCTGGCCCAGAAATTGTAGTTTATTGGCCGTTTGGGCAGTTTTTCCATCTCTTTCAACTTTCTGGTTTAAAAGCCTGTGTTTACGCTTGTTTCCCACCTTTCTTGTAACTAGTCTAGTCCAGACACAGATTTGCTGTGTCCAGGACTGTTTGTAAGCTTCTGAGCCCCCAAAACCTTTCTGTGTTGGAGGGAAGCCTTCTAGCTTATCAGTGGGAGTGGTAAGCACTAGGTAGCCTATCTACCACAAGAGTGGTTTCTGGCATAGAAATTGTAGTTTATTGGCCATTTGGCAGTTTTTCCATCTCTTTCAACTTTCTGGTTTAAAAGCCCGCATGTGTGCTTGTTTTCCACCTTTCCTGTAACTAGTCTAGTCCAGATACAGAGTTGCTGTATCCAGGACTGTTTGTAAGCTTCTGAGCCCCCCCCCCCAAGCCTTTCTGTGTTGGAGGGAAGCCTTCTAGCTTATCAGTAGGTGTGGTAAGCACTATGTAGCCTATTTACCATGAGTGGTTTCTGGCCCAGAAATTGTAGTTTATTGGCAATTTGGAAGTTTTTCCATCTCTTTCAATGTACTGGTTTAAAAGCCCGTGCTGGCACTTGTTTCCCATCTTTCCTGTAACTAGTCTATTCTAGATGCAGATTTGCTGTATCCAGGACTGTTTGTAAGCTTCTGAGCCCCCCAAGCCTTTCTGGGTTGGAGGGAAGCCTTCTAGCTTATCATTGGGAGTGGTAAGCACTAGGTAGCCTATCTACCACAAGAGTGGTTTCTGGCCCAGAAATTGTAGTTTATTGGCTGCTTGGGCAGTTTTTCCATCTCTTTCAACCTTCTGGATTAAAAGCCCATGTTTGTGCTTGTTTCCCACCTTTCCTGTAACTAGTCTAGTCCAGATACAGATTTGCTGTATCCAGGGCTTTTTGTAAGCTTCTGAGCCCCCCAAGCCTTTCTGTGTTAGAGGGAAGCATTCTAGTTTATCAGTGGGAGTGGTAAGCACTAGGTAGCCTATCTACCACAAGATCCAGGTACAGATTCTTAGTTTTAGCACTTGAATTTGCTTATTCATGCTCAGCACTTGTTCAGAACTTGTTGTTAGTACTAAATAAACCAACAGGACACTATAACTGTGCAAGTAAAGGAGTTGTCTATCTTGGTGTATGTATCCAATGTTTAAGTTTCTACATAGGAAAGACTGAAAGGTCTCTGAAAAGAAGAATTTATGAGCACCTATATGACGTTGCGAAAGAGAAAGAAACTAATGCTTTTTATAAGCATTCTTTAAAATGTCCTAACATGCAATTAAAATTTATGGTTCTAGAGCAAGCAACTCAGAATCCAAGAGGGGGAGACTGGGAAACATCATTGGAATATAAGGAACTGTTGTGGCAATTAAAGTTAAATGCTGCAAAACCCCCCGGGCTAAATGACAATATTAGCATCCACAGTGTATTGAAGATTAGAAGGGCCAGGTTATAGCACAGGATTCAATAAATACTTTTTTGTAGGTATATAACATTACTTTCTGACGTACTCATTGTATGAAGAATTCATAAATATTTATTAACTTCATTAATTATGTATAAATTTGAAATTTTATATTTTGCTGCAGTTGCATTTTATGGTTTATATGTATAGCAACTTGTTTTTTAGAATTTTAGAAGTTTTAGAAGTTTATATATATATATATATATATATATATATATATATATATATATATATATATATATTCTTAGGATATTTATATAGTATTTATAATATAACATATAAATATAATGCATTATTTGAATTCCAATGGTTTTTACCAAGTATGCATGCATTGTTATTAAGGTTACATATACATACATATATTAATGTTTTTGTTACACCTTTAAGAATGTAACCTATTTAATTTACTTTAATTTACCCTAATTAATTAATTAGGTGTAGGTCATATGACCATTAAGTATTATAAATGGGTTAGGGTTCCTCATACACACATCTTGATAAAGCCTGGTATTAGACAGGCGAAAGCGCTTGTTTCAATTTTGTCTGTCAGTTATTTTCACTGTTGTCACGTCTATTAAAGACTTTGTGCAGAAGAATTTCGTGGTTGGCTGTCTCTGCTGTGGTTTATACTACTTCTTAGTACTAAATAAGCTACAAATTACTACAGCACCCAACCTTCCTCTTTGCCTAGAGGAAAACACTTTTTGTACTTACTTTCCTCACGTTCTTAGAGAAAAAAACAACTCTTATACTCACTTTCCTCACTTGTGTAGAGGAAAGTAGTTTTTTATTCAGGCATGTCCAAGGGTCAGCTCCCAGTGTTCTCTCCTGTCTATCTGATGAATTTGGGCATCTTGGGGCAATGTAGCAATGGCCATATGTACACAGACAACCCTCTCCTCCTACCACCCAACACCACAACTTGTGAGAGATGCACTTATCTAGCCAAACTGGAGGTAAAGCTCTCTCCAACCAAGACTGAACTTGACAGTCAAGAGGAGAAGGTAAACACTTGCACCACACCACACTCATCACATAGTCCCACTAAACCTACACCACCAAAATCCACACATAGAAACACAAAAACATTCACAGCGGCTCTCAATAATAATCTGCTTAAGCAACAGAGACCTCCAAAGCAGAAATGCAAGCAACCTCCTCCCCCCAACACAACCCAAATGACACATAGCACAAAGACTCAGTGTGCCAATAAACCACAGTCCATAAGGCAAAACAATGTACCCAATACACTAGTCATAGGTGACTCTATAGTCAGGCACACTGATGTCCCACTCACCAGCCTAAACAAGGAGAAGGTCACTGTCAGCTGTCTGTTGGGTGCCAGGATCCGCCACATGACCAATGCACTCATGTCATTCCACAAATATGACTCTGTTATTGTCCATGTTGGTGTGAATGACCTGAGACGTACCTCCCTGGACTACATGAAAATAGACATGGAAGAGTTCTCCACTCTTGTAGCCCAGGCAGGTATGACCCTAGCCCTGAGTAGCATCCTGCCATCACCCAGAATAATACCACAGTACAAGGACAAAATGATTGACTTCACCAACTGGCTAAGCTTCTGGTGTCATTCTTAGGGGATCCAGTATCTGTCTGCTTGGGACGACATGGTTGACAGACCACAATGCTTTGCCAGAGATGGCCTGCACCTGTTGCCCCTGGGATTCCTGATACTGGCTAAGGGTCTTGCCACCCCCATAGTGCCTTTTTTAGGCAAGGTTCAAATGACAAATTCACCACCATAACAGGAACAAGCAAGCAACTGAGGGTAATGCTACTTGATGCTAGAAGTCTAAATCTCAAAATGCACTCACTCGAGCCACTCCTTAAAATGGAGAACATCAATATCTGTGCAGTGACTGAGACCTGGTTCAAGGCTCTAGAGAGCACACCTGCATTACCAGGCTATAAATCATACCACACTTTTCAGCCATCTAACCTGGACCAGAACACCAAAGGTGGAGGTGTGTCCATATTCATTAAGGATATCCACACCTCCAGGCTAGTTGCACAGCATAATGCATACAAGGTTATCCAAGTGCAACTAACTCTGGACAAAACTGCAATCCAAATTGTAGCTTGCTACAGATCCCCCACCATGCCCCAGGATTCTCACTCCTCATTTCTTGATATACTGGAAAATATTAGGGTTCAACCAAACACCCTAATAATGGGCAATTTCAACTACCCCGCCATTAACTGGGAAAACTACTCATGTGCCAACTCCTTCACTCAAGACTTTCTGGAATTCATAAATTGCAGTGCCCTGGATCAACTTATCCACATCCCCACCAGGGGCAACAATTTCCTAGACCTAGTCATTACCAACATGAGTGACCGGTGTTCCACACCTGAAGTGAATTCCTTGTTGGTCAGATCCGATCATAAGCTAATCACCCTAGATATCCGCATCCCGCCCCCACCCACCATTAAGGAAACCACAGTAAAAAATTTATCCAAAGCCAACTTCATGCTACTTAAGACAGAAGTGACAAACTTCATGACACCCATGCAGATGGACAATACAGTTACGACTGCTGAATCCTACACAGATGCACTCTATAAGCACTTACACTAGTGCATGGCTTGTGCTATCCCAAATAGAACCAAGACGATATCCTCCAAAAAAAGGAAGCCAATCTGGTGGTCCCCTGCCATAAACAAACTCTACAACAGAAGGAAGAAACTGTTGCAAAGGAGCGTAAAATCCCATGAGTAGAGGAGCTCCCTGGTCAGCCTCAGTATGAAACTGAGATCCCTTATAAGATCTTCCAAAGCTAGCTACAAAAGCAAAATCATCACTGATTCTAAGGGCAGCCACAAAGCATTCTATAGCTATGTCAAGAATCTCAATGGCAACACCCAGATCTGCTCTGAGTTACAGCACAATGGCACAAAACTTACAAAACAAACTGATATTGCCAACATCTTGGCAGATAGGTTCAGTGCTAATTTTACCACCCTCTCACCCCGTAAAGAGCCCATATCCATGCAGGAAGAATGCAGATTCCCTGTAATCACATCTATGCAGGTAAAAGCTGCACTCTCTAAAACCAAAAACACAGCATCCATGAGAACGGACAACATCGCAGGCTACATTTTACATGAACTTCAGAATGAACTGGCACCCCACCTAAGCACCATGTTCTATCATAGTCTCACATCAAGCTTTCTGCCCACTGAATGGTGCACAGCAGCAGTTATCCCACTTCACAAAGGGGGAGCCACCACTGATCCTGGGAACTGTCGCCCTATTAGCCTGACTAGCCTGGTTTGCAAGGCCATGGAACGTATCATCATGGAACTCATAAACAAAGACATTGGTAACCTCCAAACTCTGGACCCCACCCAGTTCGGGTTTGTGAAAGGCAGATCATGCCTTCTGAACCTGACTGACTTTGAGGCAGTCTCCAAAGCCATAGACAAGGGTAAGGTGGTTCACACAGCCTATCTTGGCTTCCCCAAGGCTTTTGACACTATCCCCCATTCTGGAATTATAGCAAAACTCACTAAACTAGGTATAACTCTCTACGTCAGAAGATGGGTTGCCAACTGGCACACTGACAGAACCCACACTGTAAAAGTTGCCGACTCCAAATCTGACTTCAAACCAGTGACAAGTGGAGTACCACAGGGTTCAGTCCTGGGACCTGTCCTGTTTGGTATCTACTTCTCTGAAGTACAGGCTAACACAGAAGGCTTCTGGCTAATGACGTTCACAGATGACTGCAAACTAGAAGCCATAGTCAAGTCCCCAAATGATGTGGACATCCTACAGAAGGGCTTCACTGAGACAGATGCCTGGTGTCAGAGGCATGGCCTCAAGCTCAATGCCAAAAAGTGCATTGTCATCCCCTTTGGTAAAAACTGTCTACCCATGGACAACCACATAAACGGCAGTCTACTTAATGCTGAATGTGTGATAAGAGACCTTGGGACTCAGGTGGACAGTAGTCTCTCATTTGATAATCACATCGCCACTGTAGTCAGGAAATCATTCTATATGGCACACCTCATCACAAAAGGGTTCTCATCCAGGAAAAAAGAAGTCATTGTTCCCCTCTACTCGGCACTCATTAGACCCATTATAGAGTACAACACCCCTTTTGGAATGTACCTCACAAGACATCAGCAGCAGCTTGAAAGATCACAGAAGTACCTCACAAAGAGGATTACTGGCCTCAAACAGATGCCCTACACTGACCGTCTCAAAAAACTCCAGCTTTACTCTGTAGCATATCGCCTACTCCGAAGAGATCTCTGCCTAGCATATAAAGCTATGTTAAACCCAGAGCTGTTGGACATGCTACACCTAAAGAAATCCCAATCCCTCTGAGCTACGTGCTCTAGGGACCTAAGCATTGTCACCACAATAAACAGCAGATGCTGGAGGGATAGATTCCTGTCCCAGAGACTTCCTATACTCTGGAACAAGCTACCCATCTATGTCAAGCAAAGTTCCACATTAGCACTCGTCAAGAAATATCTTGATGAGTGGATGGGAAATAGGAAATACTCCCCAGGGATCCCTTCTGTGGCTCTACTTAACAGGGGCACAGGAAATTAACTTACTTGGGTGGCGTAAGCCAGGGAACCTTGTTGGCTAGGCTTAATTAGGCCCTTTGGCCGATAGCGTAGTACCTACCTATGAAACTAAGAACCTATGAACTATGTGGCCACATTAGCTATCCATACTCTGGTGCATCTTCCTCACAGCTTTGTCCATAGCCCTCAGTAATGCATCCTTGACCCATTCCCATAACTTCTTTCCTCCTAATGTTGGAACTCATTCTTGACTGTATCTTCCGGCATTGAATAATCTGCTTTCCTAAACTTCTTGTAGCCCTGATTACCAATACTTTGAAAGGGTGCCCACTGAAGGAATTCTATGAGCCTCTTTTAATATCAGTGGAATACATAATCAAATTAAGAAAAAAATCATAATTGGATAAAAATCCAGTTCCCTGATTCATTATTGTTCCAGGGCATTCATCTTTCCCATCAAGATCTAGCAGAAAAGGAACTTTATTCAGTTAGCAAGTTCATATAATGCCTTGGCTAAGAAGAGGGGCAAATTATTTTAAATAACAATGCTGCATGCTACCTGCACACTCTGTGCTTTCTTCAGGAGAAGATTAGCAATATCAAAAGGCTTTCAGGGAACTGGAAATTCACTGCTTTTAATTATACCCTACATTTTGCCCAGAACATCAGGTTGCAGGAAAGTCTTCAGTACACTCACTGACTCTGCAGAAGATCTGATTGTGTGAGAAGTGGGTTTTAGCTACTTGCACCTATTTAATTTATCTCAGTTCTTCAGAACACTATGCTGTGCACCATGCATTCAGCAGTTCTAATAGGCTGTGTGCCATAGCAAATCATATTGGGGTATTAAGAGAGCTACTAATGCTCTTTCACATAACTGGCTTCTGGGCTGTCTGCACGAAATGAGTTAAAAGCAACTGTAGGTAAAATACACAGCCAACTTAAATAATCATGTCACTATATTAATAAAACATTACCACATAATCAACAAAAGCATAAAAAGGTTAACATTGCCTTTGAGATACAGAGAAAAAAAGTCACTTTTATCTGGTTTGCATCTTTGCTTAGCCTTTCTCAAATGAGTTGCAGTGGTCACAGACATAGACATAGTGCTAAACTGTGTAAAGGTAGCTCAGCATGAAAAACATGTAAGCTATAAGATGGAAGGCTGTGTGCTTGTGGGTTCAATACCAACAGCTGCTTTTATGTTTCTATCCCTGCTTGATTTGGGAGGTGATTACAATTAAGCACTTGAAAAGGGTATCCAAAACTGTATTTGTCTTCTTAAAGGTGAATATGGCTGGAGCATCTTACGGTTCCCATGATTGCTTATCTGGTGTAGTCCTATGTTCTATTGACTGAATAAATCCTTGGACAGTGGCTAATGCTCTGCCTTATCTCTATAGCACAAAAAGAAAAATATATTACTTCCTATTCATCATGGTTACAGCACTCTTTGTCTTCTTATTGTGATCTTGCAGTTCTTAACTCTGCTTCTACCAGTTCTACTCTCATCACATTCCTGTCCTCTCATTTTCTTCTGGATATTGTCTACACAAGTTCCTATGTAAAGTTTGTATTATCTTCACATGCTGCTCTTTCCTCAGCTTTCTTCCTGTTACAGTCATGGATAGTTACTAGGTTCGTGATCCAGGATACCACAGAGGAGGCTATTCCCAACTTCCCAGTTGCCCTAGAGCACTATCTAGTTAAAAGGCCTGGTCAGAATAACACAGTTTGCAAATGGAGGCTGAAGAAATCAAGGAATTAACTACAGGAAGCAACATAAAACACAATGCATAATCTTACGTTTCTGTGCTAATAGCCAGCCCACCATTTCATCTCTCTCCATCACTTTCATACACTATGGATAAAAAATTTATTCTTAACAACTTGGTTAACAAAAGAAGCAAAACATAGATTCATAGGTTCATAGGTGTGTACTAGGCTAAAGGCCCTGGAGCCTTTACAAGCCTAGCCCATAGGATTACCCTGGTATTGTGCCACCTGTCCTTAATTCCCAGTGAATCTGTTGAGTAAAGCCACTAGAGTGATTCCTGGGGTGAATTTTCTATTTCTCATCCACTTATCAAGATTTTTCTTGAAGAGAGCCAGTGAGGTGCTCTGCTTGACATGTATGGGAAGTCTATTCCATAGCATGCGAAGTTTCTGGGTTATGAACCTGTCCCTCCAGCATGTTCTGTTGATTGTGGTAATGAGGTTGAGGTCTTTGGAGCATGTGGTGTGCAGGGATTGGGATTTCTTTAGATGCAGCATTTCTAACAGAGCTGGGTCAGACATAGCTTTGTAAGTCAAGTAGAGATCGTCTCTAAGTAGGCAATATGAGACAGAGAATAGTTGGAGTTTTTTGAGTCTGTCCATATAGGACAAATGTTTAAGGCCTAGGACATCTTTGTGAGGTACTATTGCGGTCTCTCCAGTTGTTGCAGGTGTTTAGTGAGGTACATGCCAAATGGGGCGTTGTACTCAATGACTGGCCTAATGAGGGAAGAGTAGAGGGAGACAATGACCACTTTCTTTCTGGATGCAAAACCCTTAGTAATGAGATGTGCCACATAGAAGGACTTTCTGACCACAGTGGCAATGTGGTGGTCAAAAGAGAGGTTGCTGTCAACCTGTGTTCCCAAATCTTTTATAATGTCTCCTGTGTTCAGTGGACTGCCATCAATGTGGTAATTAATGAGAACTGGGTTTTTCTCCAAAGGGGATGATGACACATTTTTTGGCATTGAGCTTAAGGCCTTGGTTCTGACGTCAGTCATTGGTCTCTATAAGGCCTTTCTGTAGGATGTCAACATCACTTGGGGAGTTAATAATAGCCCCCAACTTGCAATCATTTGTGAACTTTGTTAGCCAGAGTCCCTTCATGTTGGCCTGGACTTCAGAGAAGTAGATATCAAACAGGAGAGGACCCAGGACCAAACCCTGTGGGACTCCACTCGTGATTGTTTGGCAGTCTGAATTGGAGTCAGCTACTTTTGCATTGTGGGTTCTACCTGTGGGCCATTTTGCAATCCGCCTAGTGATATAGAGGTTGATGCCTAGCTTAGTGAGTTTTTCTTTGATTCCTGAGTGGGGAATGGTATCAAAGTCCTTGGCCAGATCAAGGTAGGCTGTATGAACTACTTTGCCTTCATCCACAGCTCTGGTGACTGACTCAAAGAAGTTGACCAAGTTGAGCAGGCATGATCTACCCTTCACAACAGGGGTTGGGAGGGTGGCCTAATGGTCAAGGTGTTTGCCTTACAAACACAAGGTACAGGGTTTGAATCTCACAGGGGACAATTGGCTAGGCTTAAAATGGCTAGCAAGGGTAGTTAGCCTAGTACTAATCTATGAACCTATGAACCTATGAATAGGTGATAGTTTGCAGGGTCTGTAGTCACTCCTCCTTTGTGGAGAGGGATGACTGTAGCAGTTCACCATTCAGTAGGGACAAAGCGTGAGGTGACACTGTGATTGAACAGGGCACACAGGTGAGGTGCCAGTTCACTCTGTAGTTCATGTAGAACACAGCCAGGGATATTGTTAGGTCCCATAGAAGTTGTATTCTTGGCCTTGGACAGTGCTATTTTAACCTGTGCAGCAGTAATACAGGGTACCTGGCATTCTACTGATATTGTGACTGGTCCTTTGGGGGTGGGGGGGGTAAAGTCGGCACTGAATCTGTTGGCCAGTATACTGGCAATATCTGTTGGCTTGGTATAGGAGGTACCATTGTGCAATAGCTCAGAGCAAATCTGGGTATTGCCATGGAGATTTTTTGCATAACTATAGAAAGCCTTGTGGTTGTCTTTACTGTCTGCTGCAATTATGTTTTCATAGCTAGCTTTAGAGGATTTGATGAGGGATCTCAACTTTTTGCTGAGGCTGATACAGGAGTTTTTCCAGTCTTGGGACTTCACCTTATTCCGCATCAGTTTCCTCCTTCTGTTATAGAGTTTATTTATTGCAGGGGACCACCAGATTGTCTTTCTTTTTTGGAGTGTCTTGGTTCTATTGGGTATTCCAAGATCCATGCATTTGTGTACCTGTTCATACAGTGCATTGGTGTATGATTCAGCAGTCATGCAACTATTCTCCAGTTGCATGGGTACTGTGAAGTTAGCCACCTCTGTTTTTAGGAGCCCAAAGTTAGCTTTGGAGAAGTTTTTCATGTGATTACCTTTGTGTGTGTGTGTGTGGGTGAGAGAGTTGTGGATTTCCAAGGTGATTAGTTTGTGGTCGGATCTAACCAGGGAGGAGTTGACTATTGGTGTAGTGCAACGGTCACCCATGTTAGTAATGACTAGGTCAAGGATGTTTCTACCTCTAGTGGGGATAAGAATGAGCTGGTCCAGGGCATTGGAATTAATGAATTCCAGGAAATGGGCAAGTGCATTGGCTTTACCAGTTAATGCAGGGGTAGTTGAAGTCACCTAGTATGAGAGTGTAAGGTTGGACCCTAATATTTTCCAGGGTGCTTAGGAACATGGAGTGTGAGTCTTGGGACATGGTTGGGGATCTATAGTAGGCTACGACCTGAAGCTTTGTCTTACCCAGTGTTAGCTGCACCTGAAGTATCTCAGATGCATTATGTTGGGCTACCAGTCTGGAGGTGTGTGCATCCTTTATGAATATGGAAACACCACTGCCTTTGGAGCTTCGGTTCAAGTTCTGGGGCCGAAAGGTGTGGAATGAGTTATAGCCTGGTAGCGCAGGGATGCTTTCTGCTTGCCTTGAACCAGTTCTCTGTTATGGCATAAATGTCAATGTTCTCCTTTTTAAGGAGTGCTTTGAGTGAGTGCATTTTGAGATTTAGACTTCTAGCATTAAGAAGCATGACCCTCAGATTGCATTTGTTTGTAGCTGTTACGGTGGTAATTTGGTCTTTGAGCACCGCCTAAAAAAGGCACTATAGGGGTGGCAAAAGCCTGGGTCAGTATCCGGAAGCCCAGGGGAGAAAAATGCAGGCCATCTCTGGCAAAGCATCGAGGCCTAGCAATCATTTCATCCCAGGCAGACAGATACTGGATCCCTTTAGAATGACACCAAAAATGTAGCCAATTGTTGAAATCAGTCATTTTCTGCTTGTACTGTGGTATCATTCTGGGTGATGGTAGGCTGCTACTCAGGGCTAGGGTCATACCCACCTGGGCTCCTCCATGTCTTTTTTCATGTAGTCCAGAGAGGTACATCTCAGGTCATTCGCACCCACATGTACAATGACAGAGTGATATTTGCACCTGTTGTTGAGGGACTTGAGTGTGTGTATTATGTGGCAGATCCTGGTGCCTGTTACTTTCTCCTTATTCAGCTTAGTGAGTGGGACATCAGTGTGCCTCACTATCAAGTCACCTATGACTAGTGTGTTGGGTATGCTGTTTTACCTTAGGGTCTTTGGTTGAGTGGCACACTGTTTAGGAGAGCTATGTGTCTCATGATTAGTGTTGTATTGTGGTTGTTGAGTGCGTTTCTGCCTTGGAGGTCTCTGCTGTTTGGGTAGATTTTTATTGAGAGCCTCCATGAAGGTGGGTGTGTGGTTTGTGTTTTTATGTGAAGACAGTGCTGGTGTGTGTTCTGGAGGGCTATGTGTTCCATGTGATGTGGTGCAAGAGTTGACCTTCTCCTCTTGACTAGCTATTCCGGTCTTGGCTGGAGAGTGCATGGCTTCCAATTTGGATATATAAGTGCATCTCTCAGAAGTCTGAGTGTTGGGAGATAAGAGGAGAAGGTTGTCAGTGTACATGAGGCAGTTGCTACATTGCCTCAGGATGCTCATGAACCAGAGAGACATGGCCTAGAAAAAATGGTTACAGGATAGAACTCAGGCTAACCTACAATATTATAGGTAGGTCAGAAATAAAGTAAAATATGAGAATAAAATGGATAAAAATATGACTACAAACTCTCAGAAATCAAATAAAAACAACCCCAAAACCTTCTGGCCATGTATATATCAACTAAAATATGGACACACTGCACAACCTGCTTTATCCATAGATTTCCAATTAGACAGTACAGGAAATCAACTTAACACTCATTTCATACAAACAGTAGCATCTCTAATCAACCACAGCACCTCAACTCCCAGCCCACAACTCCTGAAGCAGACAACAATAACAGACTAATCTTTACACCTGTGTCTACATATTGCATTAAGTGGCATATTGTTAAGTTATAACCAACCACTGTAGCCCAAGGTAATAAACTACATGAATATATTGTAACTGCAGCTGATCCCCTAGCATGCCCAAGCACCATCTCAATAAATAGATCCATCACTGAATACTATGTAACTACATTGTAGAAAAAAAATCTTGCATCATACCGCTTCTTAAAGGAGGCATCTCCACAGAAATCTCAAACTATAGACCAATAGTTGTTCAATTATCTCTGTCCAAAACCCTTTTGAAATGCATCCAGTCTCTCAGCTACCCAATTGCATCACTGAAAATAACCTCATATCATAATGACATCATGGTTTTCATCCACTCTACAGTACCATGTTGCCATTCTCAGTTTTATCCACACTGTAACCTACTAAGAAATGCAGGCATTCTGGTATCTGCACTATTCCAAAACCTGCCAAAAGCATCTGATTTGGTACCCATCCAAATGAGTTGCTACACAAACTGTCTGCTTTAACACTAATTAACCCATCATTCACCTGGTTTAAAGTTGCCTACAAAAAATAGATGTTGGGCATTTAAATGGCAAAATTAATTCTCATCTTTCCTCCTCTTATCTGTTGGTGTTCCCCAAATGTTCACCCTTGGCCCTCTGCCTTTTGATGTATTCATAAATTACTTGTATGCAAAATCTGAAGGTAATGCTACTCAATGCTAGAAGTCTAAAACCTCAAAATGCACTCTCTTGAGGCACTCCTAAAAATGGAGAACATCAATATCTGTGCAGTAACTGACACCTGGTTCAAGGCTCCAGAGAGCACCACTGCAATACCAGGCTACAACTCTTACCACACTTTTCGGCCACCAAACCAGGACTGGAACACTAAAGGTGGAGGAGTGTCCATATTCACCAAGGATAGTCACAGCACCAGGCTAGTTGCCCAACACAATGTGTCTGAAATTCTCCAGATGCAGCTAACACTAGGTAAGACTGCAATCCAAATTGTAGCTTGCTACAGATCCCCCACCATGCCCCAAGATTCTCACTACACCTTTCTAACCATACTGGAAAATATTAAGATACAACCAAAAACCCTAATACTGGGTGATTTCAACTACCCTGCCATTAAGTGGGAAAACTACTCATGTACCAACACCTTTGCCCAACGGTTCTTGGAATTCATAAATTCCAATGCCCTGGATCAACTAATCCTTAGTCCCACAAGGTGATCCAATATCCTAGACCTGGTCATTACTAACATGGGAAATCGATGTTCCACACCTATGGTCGCCCCCTCGTTGGTCAGGTCTGACAATAAGCTAATCACCCTTGACATCCACATCCCACCCCCACCCCCCCCAGTAAGGAAACCTCCGTAAAAAAACATTTCCAAAGCTAACTTCATGCTACTCAAGTCAGAAGTGACAAACTTCATGACACCCATGCAGATGGGAACTAAAAGTTCGACTGCTGAATCCTACACTAAGGCACTGTACTAGCCCATCCACTCATGCATGAATCGTGCCATCCCCGATAGAACCAAGGCACTCTCCTCCAAAAAGGAAGCCAATCTGGTGGTCCCTTGCTATAAACAAACTTTACAACAAAAGGAAGAAACTGTTGCAGGAAAGAGGAACATCCCAGGATACAAAAAACTCCCTTACCAGCCTCAGTAAGAAGCTGAGATCCCTCATAAAATCCTCCAAAGCTAGTTACAGAAATAAAATTGCCAAAGATTCCAAAGACAACCACAAGGCATTCTATAGCTATGTCAATAATCTAAATGGCAATGCTCAGATCTGCTGTGAGCTACAACAGAATGGCATTACATATACTGATCCCAAGGATATTGCCAATATCCTGGCAGATCGATTTAGTGCCAACTTCACCCCCCCTCTCACCCCCTAAAGGGTCCATCTCAATACCGAAAGATTTCCAAATTCCGGTAATAACGGCCACACAGGTAAAAAACACACTCTCCAAAGCTACGAATACAGCATCCATGGGGCAAGACAACATTCCAGGCTGTGTACTAAATGAACTACAAAATGAACTGGCACCTCACCTAAGTGTCATGTTTAATAATAGCCTCACCTCAAGCTTCATGCCCACTGAGTGGCGCACAGCTACAGTTATCCAACTCCACAAGGGGGGATCCACCTCGAATCCCAGGAACTACTGCCCCATCTGTCTGATGAGCCTGATCTGCAAGGCCATGGAATGTATTATCATGAAACTTATAAACAACGACATTGGCAACCTTCAAACACTGGACCCCATGCAGTTTGGGTCGATCTTGTCTCCTGAACCTGATTGACTTCTTCGAATCAGTCTCCAGGGCTGTGGACAAGGGTAAGGTGGTCCACACAGCCTATCTGGACCTCACCAAGGCCTTCGACACCATCCCCCACTTTGGAATCATAGATAAACTTACTAAGCTGGGCATTAATCCCTACATCACTCGATGGGTTGTCAACTGGCTTACTGACAGAACCCACACTGTAAAAGTAGCCGACTGCAAATCCATCGCCAGACAAGTGACAAGTGGAGTACCTCAGGGTTCACTCCTGGGATTGCTCTTGTTTGGCATCTACTTCTCTGAAGTACAGGCCAACACTAAGGGACTCTGGCTAACAAAGTTCGCAGATGACTGCAAACTGGGAGCCATTATTGAATCCCCAAATGATGTGGATATGCTATAAAAGGGCCTTACAGAAACAGATGCTAAGTGCCAGCACCATGGGCTCAAGCTCAATGCCAAGAAATCTATAGTTATCCCCTTTGGGAAAAAAAATGTACCTGTGAATTACCACATAGTGACAGTACACTAAACACCGAAAGTGTGTTAAGAGAATTAGGGACACATGTGTACAGTGGTCTCACCTTCTATAACCACATCGCCACAACAGTCAGGAAATCCTTCTATGTGGTACACCTCATCACTAAGGGCTTTTCATCCAGAAAAAAGGAGGTCATTGTCCCACTGTAGTCATCCCTCATTAGACCCATTATAGAATACAACGCCCCATTTGGACATCTGCAACAACTGGAAAGGCCACAGAAATACCTCACTAAAAGAATCACAGGCCTAAAGCAGATGCTCAATGCTGACCATCTAAAAAAACTCCACCTATACTCTGTCACATATGGTCTACTCAGAGACGATCTTTGCTTAACATACAAGGCCATGTCAAACCCAGAGCTGTTGGACATGCTATACTTAAAGAAATCCCAATCCCTCAGAGACACATGCTCCAGGGATCTAAACCTTGTCATCACAATGAACAAAACATGCTGGAGGGATAAGTTCCTGACCCAGAGACTCCCCAGACTCTGGAATAGACTGTCCATACATGTCAAGCAGAGGGCCTCTTTGGCCCTCTTCAAAAGGAACCTTGATGATTTGATGAAAGATAGGAAATTCACCCCAGGGATGATGTCAGTCACCCTGGTAGACAGGGGTCCAGGGAAGTAAATACTATGGGAAGAAATAGCCAGGAAATTGTTATGGTTAGGCTTGTATAGGCCCTAGGGCCGATAGCCTAGTACCAACCGATGAACCTATGAACTTGCACAGAGCAAGTAAGCATACCTCCATAGTCCGATATGTGAATGATTTCACCATAATCTGTTCTGCCTACACCCAGGAAAAATGCCAAGAAATAATACCTTCAATGAAACATGGCTAGCAGATACTGAATTCTTCTGAACCATAAAAAGGTAAATTGATTTTATTTACTCCAAAACAATTGGCCACACAAAAAAATGCTTTTTTCAACATAATCTCATTAAACAGTACAAAAGGTGAACTTATTCTCACATCAAACTTTTAGGCGCAATCATATATGAAACAATGGAATTCAACCCTCACTTAAAACAGGCAGTCAGAAAAGCCTATCAAAACCCATCTCCTTCTTTATAATTAAACTTTATATAAATGAAAATGCTAGAAACCCACTGATTCAACCCACCTTCTTCTAGTACTCCTCTACGCCCCCGTATCTACAATGGAAGGTCAACTAGAATAATGCAATAATATAGTTGCTAGATTTGGACCTGATATATCTTATACAACATGCCACTACTTGGCCTTGAAACAGTTAAAGTGGACAGAACTACCTCACTACCTAACATTCTCACAGCCTATTGACTTGTCACAATCTCATTAACAAGCCAGAATATTACCCATCTGTATATGGTGTTATTGCCTACTATTACATTAAGAGAATTCTACACTCCACAGACAAACATCAGCTACTAGGAAGAAAATCAAAGAACACAGCAGGAGAATCCCTATACTCTAATTTCCAAAAAGTGGAACTCTATCCCTCTTCCTTTCAGACATATTAACAATTGAAAACCCTTTAAATCACAACCAAAAAACACTCATCAGACTCATATCTGTGTTGTTGTACTTTTCCAGTCTAAACTCACCTTATAAATCCTTACTTCAAACAGCAACATCCATACTTAGCCTTTTTTTTTCAATAAACCAAAATCTGTTGTCCACTTTTTCCCTCTCTTAAGAAGAAATCAAAACAATTGCAAAATAATTCTTGCTGACACAAATGTATTATTACAACTTGTATTATTACAGAATATTTTTTACGTCTGATTTTGTGAATTTAAATGTGAAGTCTGAACAGAGATATCCATCACTGTTAATTGCATAATGTAATACAAAAGTAACTTTGTACATAGCAACACAAATGCAGACCTGTGTATTGCATCTAAATGTTGATTATATTGTACTCCTTTTATGACTCTAAAAATGAAGTTTGCACACAGACATCTATCACTGTTAATGGTATAATGTAATAAGAAATAAACTGTGTATACAGTATATTGAAATATGAATGCAATCCTGTACATTGTGTGCAAATATTGATTGTATTGTACTCATTTTGTCTCAATAGAGGAGTTTTAAACCACAAAAAGTATAACAAACTCAAAAAACCACAAAGAACTGGAACAGTTGAAAGAAGGCACACTCTAGACCACAAATAAAAGTAAAGCGCTTTTCGTTTATGTCAAATCATAAACTTCTTCAGACAATACATTGCAATTCAACTCACGTTTAAATACATAATAAAAAAGAAGTCAACCAATCAAAAAATGGAAAGACATTAATTAGATTAGTGACAAATACATACAATCACCACCCCCTTGTTAAAAAATCCATTATAAACATACAGATATACATCATCTTACGTTTACCAAACAGTATTCAATCCTAAACAGAACAATTAAGTTTAGATTCTAAAACATATGTATAAAAATACATTTATAGTAATTCATAATCATCCTAAACTTGCTAGTTCACCTAAATAATTTAACGCTTTAAACTTCTGAGTCTCAATATACTGCTTAACACACAGCCATCATTAATGCCAGGCTGGTGGTAAGCATTAAGCCTTATTTGCCAAGAAAGTTCCAACTCTTCAAGTTTTAAAGAGTCAGGTCCACCTCTTGGATTAACTTGCACTTGATCAATGACAATAAACTTGAAAGTGTGCCCAGGAAAAGAGTTGACATGTTTCGCTAGGGCATTTTCAAGTTTATGTTTCCTAATAGCATAAAGATGTTCATATATGCGTTCACGAAGCTTTCTTTCAGTTTTGCCCACGTAAAACGCTGGGCAAAACTGGCACGCAGCTGCGTGACCAGACAGATACCAGCTATTTTAAAGGACTATGTTGATTGCCCACAACCACCACCTTCTACTCTTCAAAGCAGTAATAACGCCAATTTTGAGTCCGTTTTGGGGCGTTTGGATAGCCTACTTTCTCGTATGGACGAGCTTGAACGCAGACTCGACTCCAGTAAGCACTCAGTTCCACTTCCGGTTACTACAAACGCCGTGAGAGGGTCTAACTCCGATTCACCTTCTCATACTACCGGTAGTGGTGGCAGTACCATTCAGGAAAATGAAGTAAGTTTGCCGTGCGGTCAGAGATGTAGTACAGGGCATTACCAAAGCCCTGCGGCAGCAGTTCCACCATCGGGACCTGTCTTACCAGGTTTCGACAATACTAACGGCATTACCGGTAATGGAAATAATGGAAGACTACCCGATTCTGATGATCAATCTACAGGGGCTAGTCTAAATACAGGAGTCCGTTGGGGCGAGCCTGGATGGCGGAGTCTTTCATCAACAGGTAATAACACTGACTTTAACCTGAATTCGTGGTTATCTGATTCATCATTTTTTGGCGCCACCACTAACTTTAATAACACTGAAGGAGGTGTCGCCTCTGAAGTTCCTAGCATTACAACCGATTTGAAAGAGTTTGATAAATTGCTTGTTAAATTGAGGAAAACTCAGCTAGAGGTTTCGTATTTTAAAGAGTGCTTAAGAAACAAAATTGTACCAAAAGGGTTGCGGCGTTGGCAGTACCCAACAGGGCTTGAACCCAACTCTCAATTTCATTTAGAAATTATTGCCTTGTTTGACCGTCAAGGGTTCGAACTACTAGAACTTATGTGTAAACACTATGTGATGGCAGTAGAGGCTTTGACCGAGTCGGTTGGTGAACTTGACAAGAAAATCAGGTTTAATAATGAGTTTGCTCGGTACAAGTATGAGTATAACCGCATTTTCACCAGCATCGACACGTATTTAAACAAATTGAAACAAAACAAGGTGAAAAAGCTTGATAGGGATTTAAAGGCCTACCATGACAGTATAGCCTATCCAACACCTTCTATCTCTCAGACTGGGTACAAAGTTAACAGCGTTGGTCATGCTCGACCTGAGAACAGTAACGACCAAGTTTTAGAGTACAACAACAATGAAAGGGAACAGCCTCCCGACAATGTGTCACACCAGAATGGCGTAAGCGAACCAAGTTACAGTAATGCTGTTTCTAACCAGTCGGGTAACCCACCCGGCCACTATAACTTGAGATCGAATAACCCGAATTTTTTAGGGGGAAGGCAGAAGCAGCATCAACCAGTTCATCAGAACCAAAAGAGGAAACAGAAGAACAACTGAACTGTAATGTGGTGTCACTTTCATCATTGTCTAATAGGGACACAGTGTTTAATGCTATGGATTTGCTTGACACTGATGCTCCCTGTGACCCAGTTGTTTTAAATGAGGATTTGTTTCACGTTCTTTTGGACTGTTCAGTTCCAGCTGTAGATATTACAACTGTTGTGGAAGGGGACTTGGCTAGGAAGGGACCAGTGTTACTAATGAACGACAAGGGTGATTTCACCGTATATAACTTTTCAAATGTGAACATTACCTCTGAGGTGGTTGATTTACTTTCTAAAGGCAATACCTATGTCCCACCCAGGAAATTAGATCTAGTTAAAACTATTATCGATTTAAAGTTATACACCAGGAAGCTCAATTTTAGGGTTATGTTTGGTGACGTTCCCCAAGGTGAAACCAGTCAGTTTTATATTCCTAGTACATTTAACCCACCGCTCAACCCTTTGATCAAGGTGTTCGAACAGTTTTGTGAACTAGACATTCGGAATTTAGCGAAGTCTGCCCCTTTTGTAGTACCAAAAACACATAAATTTAGTGACGTGCAAAAGGAAAGGGACAGTCTGAACTTTATTAAATTGAACAACTTAAGAGTATGTAAACCTGACAAAGGAGGTGGTGTTGTGGTTTTTGACCAACTTGACTATGTTAATAGGATGGAGTCTTTATTAAACACTGTGTCTTATGAAGCTAGTTCCCGGTCCGAGATTAACAAAGCATACAACAATATAAAGAACGTGATCGAAGATTTATACATTGAGGACAGAATCACTCATGATATGTATAACTTTATGGTCACTAGTTTCCCGAGGTTTCCTTGCCTTTTTGGGATCCCCAAAATCCACAAATGTATTGAGAATCCGCCTATGGACAGTAGGGGGTCCCCTACTTATTCTTGTGCGAAAGTGGTTGACCTTATTTTGCAAAAATATTTAGTCAATTTAAAACAAATTTGTAAAGACTCATGGACATTTCTCAGTAACATCAATGCATTAGAATACAAACCTAATTACAATTTCTTGACTATAGATGTAAAGGATTTGTATACATGTATTCCCCATGTGACAGCAATAGAATGGGTAGGAGAAATGTTGAGACTACTTAATTGTCCCACTGATGACATCTTAATTGTAGAGGAATTATTGGATTTAATTCTTAACAACAATTTTTTTGTGTTTGAAGGTGATTTTTACCTCCAAAAAGTAGGCATCGCTATGGGCTCACCATGTGTGGCCAACATGGTGATGGCCTATTGGGAACACCAGTTTGTATTAAATAATAACGAGTTTAAAGATAACATCATATTTTACACTCGTTTTTTGGATGACATTTTCATCCTAGTGGATGGCAACTTTTCAGTTAGTGAATTATTGGTGGAATACCTCAACTCAACTACACTGTTCCTGGAATTTACATTCAATTTTGATGTCTCTAATATTGACTATTTAGACATCACTCTGACTAAGGACACTTTGTTGAGGAGATTTGTTTCATCAATTCATAGGAAGAAAACATACTGTAATTCCATGCTCCACTATACGAGCTGCCACCCATATCATCAGAAACGTGCCATTATTAAAGGACAGTTAGTACGAGCAGCACGTATTATTACACTGGATGCAGTTTTCAACTATGAATGTCTATTTATCAAGGAAATGTTTCAATCTAGGGGGTACCCTTCACAACTTATTAATGAATTAATCCAAGAGGTAACACATAAACGGCACACTTTAGTTTATATTCCTTTGTTGAACAATGGCATAAATGATTTTACTTCTGTTAGCAGGTTCCCCAATTCTAATGTTGAGCAGCAGTCAGAACAACATCTAAAATCAGACAGATTTAACACTTCTTTTATCACTACTTATAACATAAACAGTGACTCCTGCTTTAAAATCCTTAGAAAAAACTGGGACATCTTTAAAGGTGATTTGAACACTTTCACCAGGGTGGGGGAGCAACCAGTAGTGATATATAGAAAAGGTAGGAACCTTAAGAATTTCTGTGAAGAAAGTAGACCTTATTCTGTTAGAACACCAGGCATGTACAAATGCCAAGCCTGCAATTATTGTGCTTTCATCTTGGAATCTAATAGATTCTCAGTAAATGAATTGTTTTACCACTAGAAATTGAGAAACAACTGTAACTCTAAGATGGTTGTTTACTTGGCTGCGTGCCAGTTTTGCCCAGCGTTTTACGTGGGCAAAACTGAAAGAAAGCTTCGTGAACGCATATATGAACATCTTTATGCTATTAGGAAACATAAACTTGAAAATGCCCTAGCGAAACATGTCAACTCTTTTCCTGGGCACACTTTCAAGTTTATTGTCATTGATCAAGTGCAAGTTAATCCAAGAGGTGGACCTGACTCTTTAAAACTTGAAGAGTTGGAACTTTCTTGGCAAATAAGGCTTATCACCAGCCTGGCATTAATGATGGCTGTGTGTTAAGCAGTATATTGAGACTCAGAAGTTTAAAGCGTTAAATTATTTAGGTGAACTAGCAAGTTTAGGATGATTATGAATTACTATAAATGTATTTTTATACATATGTTTTAGAATCTAAACTTAATTGTTCTGTTTAGGATTGAATACTGTTTGGTAAACGTAAGATGATGTATATCTGTATGTTTATAATGGATTTTTTAACAAGGGGGTGGTGATTGTATGTATTTGTCACTAATCTAATTAATGTCTTTCCATTTGTTGATTGGTTGACTTCTTTTTTATTATGTATTTAAACGTGAGTTGAATTGCAATGTATTGTCTGAAGAAGTTTATGATTTGACATAAACGAAAAGCGCTTTACTTTTATTTGTGGTCTAGAGTGTGCCTTCTTTCAACTGTTCCAGTTCTTTGTGGTTTCAATAGAGGAGTTTGCCATCTCTGTAAATCACATTTATATGATATGTATGTATTCTACTATTTTATGGCAGTCGGTGCTTTTCCTCCTGGGCCTGCACTAAAAGGGTTTTTATTGCCCAGATGGACCTTCCCAGTAATCAAATCCAATGTATAAAATAAATAAATAAGTAAATATGAAAACAACTTCCTCCAAAATGCTTAAGCCATGCTGCCTTCTGTTAAAATAAATTACTCCTGGCAGTTCAGTAATGTACAAGTAGTGACCATCGTGTCAACCAGAGAGAAGCAAAACAGAGTAGCTCAAGGCAAGCTCTCCACAAGGAGAAGGACAAACTTTCTGCTGTTATCTTGACACCTGGTGGATAACATGGGACTTGGTATTGGGGGCTGCAATTAGTTATTAATGAAAGAAAATATCTGAGAGCTACAAGGCACACTGACATCATGGCATGCTTGAACACATGCTACAGCATGGAATAAATCCTTCTGGCTATCAATATAATGTTATACTGGGATGCTCCTCCCTTATTCCTGCTTGGCCTTTCAATGAACTAATGATGGTTTACTGATTCTAATTAGAGGTGACCTGACAGATGGCCTCAGTCATTGTGGACAGCTGGACCGTACTGGGTTAATAAGACCAGAGTACAATGATTGGCACCAGGACATGAGAAATATGAATAACTATAATGTGAATCCAGTCTTAAAACTGACAGATGCGTGTAAAAAAATAAAATAAAACATGTTTTCCCACAACTAATAAGGGTACCTGTTATTGATGTTCGCCTCTAAAACAATGTCATTATGGCTACTCTACACCATCTTAATTTCCTGAGTCAGTGATAGGTTTGTTTTCAAATCAGACTTCACCACAAGAACCGCATACTGGTACAGGAATTACTATTGCTGCCCACAGCATTTGGCTCACCAGTTCATTTCCAGTAGGAATGAGGAATCCCTTTTGTATTTCGCCTGCATGTCCTCATTGTATCCACAAGTCTTTACTGAATTCTTCAGCTTCCTTCTACATCCCAAAACATGCAGTAGGCAAATTCCAATCTCAAAAACTGCTCAAAGGTATGAATGCATCTAGAAACCAGTGTGTGTGTGCGTCTGTGTGTGTGTGTGTGTGTGTGTGTGTGTGTGTGTGTGTGTGTGTGTGTGTGTGTGTGTGTGTGTGTGTGTGTGGACAGACTGATATCCAAGAAAATAGGAATAGGTGTCAAAAAAATGAATGAATGAATACTGAGTGATTGAATGAATAAAGAGTTTTCAAGAAGTCAATTGGCAGCAAGATAACAGCTTTTGTCAAAATAAAAGCTGCTGATTCTCAGTGAAGGAATAAACTAGTGACTGATTTGATGAACCAGAGTTTAGACATAGTCTGAAAATACTAAGGTACATTTTTTATCTCTGAAACCATTCTTTGCGCAAATTGTGTAAATTATTCAAATATCATATTTTTTCATATATAGGAACTGCTTTCTAGCATTTGATGTTAATTGTGAATGTAATTATCATCAAGCAGCTTTTCAGCAATTTAAAGATTTTTCCAGTATTTTAATAAATGTTTATGGAACTTGAGGCAAAAGGAAGAAACATTTTAGCCTCTGGTCCTCAAGAATAGATGGGATATAAAACTGATGAAAGTCATTCGGCCTACTGCACATTATTACCGCTAAACATTCTGACCAATAACTGTAAAACAGCTGAATTAGAGTGTAGAATGTCAAAATGGTATTAAAATACAGCCTTGGATATTTGAAAACTGGTAGCTGTAACTGAAACTACAGAATTACGCACAAAAAATTGTAAAACGTAACTATAATAGTTATAAAAGTAAAATGCATACTCTGAGATTGCATATAGTTACTTTAAAGAAACTTGCTGTGGGCTAACATATAGATGTCTATTATTACACCTTTTAAATATATGCAACACCTTTTAATGTATACAACACCTCGACTGTTAATTTGCACAGTGCAATAAAAATCCATTAGCAGAATATAACACCTCTTCAAAATAAAGAATCATTGGTTATCACTTCCATCCCTATGGGTGTTTTACTAATATTGTTAGTACATTAAACATAAACTTTGTTTCACTTGTTTCAGCATATTTTCAAGACCAACCATCAAGATGTGAAAATTGTAAGGCAGGACTGCAAGGGAATCATACATCATTTTAATGAAACTTTTGTGTCTTCTGCATACCTTTCAGAAAACTGAATATTGTGAAAATAATAATACATGTTGTCTGCATGCAAATTTGGAGAAACAATTCATACATTTAACTTTATCAACAGAGCTGACTATGAATCTGTGACAGACCCTTTTAAGAAGCTATTGTCAATAACATGACAGTGTTTGAAATTTGCTTCTTTTGACTCCCTACCTTGGGGAATATCATGATCTCATCTCTCCCCTGCCTAATATGGATCAATTCTTTCCAGGGGAAAGGGGTGAGCAGTATGAAGTGGAGAAATCATCCATACATTAAATATTTTATTGTAATTCCCAGCCTTTCTGTACATTCTTGCAACCTCTCTAGGGTTTAGCATCTACCTTAGAGCATCACTCATTTATGCTGGTGAAATAACTCCTTAAGTTGTCATTCATCCCTTGAAGGTAGCACTCACATTATATTTTCAATCTCCACTGGACATTCTGCAATAGGAACAAGTATTCCCAGCCTTAAAAGACAGGCAAGCTGGCAGAGCTGAATCACTCTTCCCTTCTGCCAAGCCAGCTTCAGCATGTGCCCAAGGTATTATTCAACCTCAGCTCACCTGTGCTGCAATTAGGGGTTTATCTCTCCATACCACATAATGGTTCTGCCATTGAAATTATTGCTAGAGCCTGTATAGAGAATGCTGTTGTATAAGGCTGAACTCTCAGTATGATAAACGCTAACAGAGACAGGTAAAATGGCAGTAAGCCTTTTGAGAGTCACTTCTTTCAATGCAGAATGCACCATATAATGGAACTGTAGGATTTGTTATAGTAATAACCTTACTGATTTGCTGTTTAGTTAAACTGGAATATTAGATGCATATAAAGAGAAAATTGAGACACTGGCTATTCATATAAGAAGCAAATAAGCAAACAAATTAATGTCTGACACTACTGTCACATGCTAAAGTTCTGCTGGCATTCCAATGAAATCCATGTTGTTTGATCTGGTGTATAATGGCAAGTGTGGGAACAAGTCCATCAGATATCTCTCCAATCAGAGTCTACAAATCTGTGAGAGTTCATAATTGTTAAAGACTTGTAAAGCCATCATAATGTGCTCCACCAAACTTTCTAAAGCTGCAGGCTGCTTCTTTAAGGAATGACTGGGTGACCTTATCTCATCAATTCCTTATGGGTAACTGACCATATTAGCCACTTCACCAGATAGTGACCACAAGGTTGATTAAAATGTAAGGTGATGAAGGATCAGCTAGAGGCACAGATATGAGCAGCTGATGGCTTATTAGGCTAGTGTGTGTGTGTGTGTGTGTGTGTGTGTGTGTGTGTGTGTGTGTGTGTGTGTGTGTGTGTGTGTGTATCTGTGTATATGCCTGTGTGAAATATGTGTGTTCGAGTGTATGTGCCTGTGATATGTATGTGTGAGCTTGTGTGTTTTGTGTGTGTGTGTGTGTGTGTGTGTGTGTGTGTGTGTGTGTGTGTGTGTGTGTGTGTGTGTGTGTGTGTGTGTGTGTGCACTCGTGTGTGTGTGTGTGTGTGTATCTGTGTATATGCCTGTGTGAAATATGTGTTCGAGTGTGTGTGTGTCTGTGATATGTATGTGTGATGTGTATTTGCGTGTGTGTGTGTGTGTGTGTGTGTGTGTGTGTGTGTGTGTGTGTGTGTGTGTGTGTGTGTGTGTGTGTGTGTGTGTGTGTGTGTGTGTGTGTGTGTGTGTGTGTGTGTGTGTGTGTGTGTATCTGTGTATATGCCTGTATGAAATATGTGCGTTTGAGTGTGTGTGTCTGTGATATGTATGGGTGAGCTTGTGTGTTTTGTGTGTGTGTGTGTGTGTGTGTGTGTGTGTGTGTGTGTGTGTGTGTGTGTGTGTGTGTGTGTGTGTGTGCGTGCATGTGTGTGTGTGCATCTGTCTGTTCATCAATGTGTATGCTTGAGATCTGTGTGTATGTGCACGTGAGTGACAGCGTGAATGCCGACTTGTTTGCATGTGTATGTGGGGATGTATTTCTGATGTAGGAGCTATGGCACTAATGAAGTAACTCCCAGTGGAATCTTAGTTTTAGGCAGTCATTACAATGTCAGTGGTCTGACCATGCCCGACAATGCACAGATGAGGAAACGTGAAGATGGACTTTCTGTGTCACTGCTGGAAAACAAATAGGCCAACAGCAGGATATATTCAGTCCCTGCACTATGACAGACATCACTTCTCTGTACAACCACATCCTTAACACTCAATGAAAAAAAAAATGATCAAAATAAAGAGACTCAGACCAATGGCCTAAACTGAAAAAAAATGTACCTCTGTCCTACTATACTCCAGGTTTAAGGAATGAAAGGGAAGAGAAGCAGGGAAATTATTTCAGTAGGTTATTGAGAAAATGTAATATCTAGAAGAGATTCTTGCTGTAGCACAAAAGAATAAAACAGAGTATGGTAAACAGTGGATTGATGGAGAGAACACCCTGTAATGGAACAAAGATCCCATGTAATTATTAGCAGAACCCTGGTCAATTGTAATTCAGAGAATGATTATAAGGATCTGGAGAACAAACATACTAAGATAAGCTTCTACAGACTGAGAGAAATGTGGTTCATAGGTTCATAGGTTGGTAATAGGCTATCGGCCCTAGGGCCTATACAACCCTAGCCATAATAATTCCCTGGCTATTTCTTCCCACACTATTTACTTCCCTGGACCCCTGTCTAGCAGGGCGACTGACGTGATCCCTGGGGTGAATTTCCTATCTCCCATCCAATCATCAAGGTTCCTTTTGAAGAGGGCTAAAGAGGCGCTCTGCTTGACATGTATGGGCAGTCTATTCCAGAATCTGGGGAGTCTCTGGGTCAGGAACCTATCTCTCCAGCATGTTTTGTTTATTATGATGACAAGGTTTAGATCCCTGGAGCATGTGTCTCTGAGGGATTGGGATTTCTTTAAGTGTAGCATGTCCAACAGCTCTGGGTGTGACATGACCTTGTATGTTAAGCAGAGATTGTCTTTGAGTAGATGATATGCGACAGAGTATAGCTGCAGTTTTTTAAGGCGGTCAGCATAGGGAATCTGCTTTAGGCCTGTCATTCTTTTAGTGAGGTAATTCTGCGGTCTTTCCAGTTGTTGCAGATGTCTTGAGAGGTACATACCAAATGGGGTGTTGTATTCAATAATGGGTCTAATGAGGGATGAGTACAGTGGGACAATGACCATCTTTTTTTCTGGATGAAAAGCCCTTAGTGATGAGGTGTGCCACATAGAAGGATTTCCTGACTGTTGTGGCAATGTGGTTATTGAAGGTGAGACCACTGTCCATCTGTGTCCCTAAGTCTCTTATCACACTTTTGGTGTTTAGTGTACTGTCACCTATGTGGTAATTCACAGGTACATGTTGTTTTTCCCAAAGGGGATAACTATAAATTTCTTGGCATTGAGCCTGAGCCCATGGCTCTGGCACCAAGCATCTGTTTCTGTAAGGCCCTCTGGTAGAGTGTCCATATCATTTGGGGATTCAGTAATGGCTCCCAGTTTGCAGTCATCTGCGGACTTTATTAGCCAGAGTCTCTTAGTGTTGGCCTGTACTTCAGAGAAGTAGATGCCAAACAAGAGAGGAACCAGGACTGAACCCTGAGGTACTCAACTTGTCACTTGTCTGGAGCTGAATTTGGAGTCAGCCACTTTTACACTGTGGGTTCTGTCAGTAAGCCAGTTGGCAACCAATCAAGTGATGTAGGGATTAATGCCCAGCTTAGTAAGTTTATCTATGATTCCAAAGTGGGGGATGGTGTCAAAGGCCTTGGCAAGGTCCAGATAGGCTGTGTGGACTGCCTTACCCTCGTCCACGGCTCTGGAGACTGATTCGAAGAAGTCAATCAGGTTTAGGAGACAAGATCAGCCCTTCACGAACCCAAACTGGATGGGGTCTAGTGTATTAAGGTTGCCAATGTCTTTGTTTATAAGTTCCATGATAATATGTTCCATTGCCTTGCAGATCAGGCTTGTCAGACTGATGGGGCAGTAGTTCCCGGGATCCAAGGTGGATCCTCCCTTGTGGAGTGGGATAACTGTAGCTGTGCGCCACTCAGTGGGAATGAAGCCAGAGGTGAGGGTATGATTAAACATGTCAGTTAGGTGAGGTGCCAGTTCATTTTGTAGTTCATGTAGTACACAGCCCAGGATGTCATCTGGTCCCATGGATGCTGTATAGTTAGCTTTGGAGAGTGCATTTTTTTACCTGTGTGGCCATTATTACCAGAATTTGGCAATCTTCTGGTATTGAGATGAGCCATTTAGGGAGTGAGATGGGGGTGAAGTTGGCACTGAATCGATCTGCCAGGATATTGGCAATATCCTTGGGATCAGTATATTTAATGTCATTCTTTTGTAGCTCAGAGCAGATCTGAGCATTGCCATTTAGGTTCTTGACATAGTTATAGAATGCCTTGTGGTTGTCTTTGGAATCTTTGGCAATTTTATTTTTGTAACTAGCTTTGGAGGATTTTATGAGGGATCTCAGCTTCTTATTGAGGCTGGTAAGGGAGTTTTTTTTGCATCCTGGGATTTTCCTCTTTTCTGCAACAGTTTCTTCCTTTTGTTGTAAAGTTTGTTTATGGCAGGGAACCACCAGATTGGCTTCCTTTTTTTGGAGGAGAGTGTTGTGGTTCTATTTGGGATGGCAAAATTCATGCATGAGTGGATGTGCTCATACAGTGCCTTAGTGTAGGACTCAGCAGTCGAACTTTCAGTTCCCATCTGCATGGGTGTCATGAAGTTTGTAACTTCTGACCTGAGTATCATGAAGTTGGCTTTGGAGAAGTCTTTTGTGGAGGTTTCCTTACTGGGGGGTGGGTTGGGATGTGGATGTTAAGGGTGATTAGCTTATGGTCTGACCTGACCAACAAGGGGGTGACCACAGGTGTGGAGCATCGATTTTCCATGTTGGTAATGACCAGGTCTAGGATATTGGAGCCCCTGGTGGGACTATGGATTAGTTGATCCGGGGCATTGGAATTTATGAATTCCAAGAACCGTTTGGCAAAGGTGTTGGTACATGAGTAGTTTTCCCAGTTAATGGCATTGGCTGGTGCATTGACTGGAAGAATAGGAGGATGAAAGTATGCACTATGAGAGTGAACTTGGCATCTGTGTCTGGTGTTTAGAATAGTGGGCCTTTTACATGACCTACATCAAGACAGCTTCATAGATGGTAGCTGAAATCTGTCAAATTGTGTGACAGAGAGACAGAGGGTGGAACGGCCATAGCTCTTACTAGCAACATGCAGAACAGGGTATTAGGGAAATTCTTATGGGGTGGTGATACACAGAACTTAGTAAGATACAATATAGAATGGAAACATGTGAGGGTGCTTATGGAGATGATTCCCATTATTATTGTTTTTTTTCTTGTAGTTGAATTGGAGGAGAGCATGGATGACACAGATGAGTCATGAACATGCAGACAGGGAGGCTGGATAAGGAAACATCACTGGGCACTGGAAGGGCACTTTACTGCTAGCTAACACAGAAACATAATGTGTGGTATGGCTGTGAAAAACTAGATGGATTTAGAAAGGCATTGCAGTACAGGGAACAGAGCTGGTCTAAGGGATATTGAGTAGGCAAAGTAATGGAAAAATTAGTAGAAGAATGATGGTGGTCATAAGTTAATTCCTCCAGCCTTCACTTGTCTACTGTGTGACTGAACAAGTCAATTAACCAGACAATGCTCACAGGCTGAGTCTAAAGAAGGTTCATGTGGATCAGTGCCCTTCCATTAATAACAAAAAATGCTAACAAATTAAATAAATAAAGATGGTACCATGGAAAACAAATGAATGGATGGGGAAGGGTAGCAAAGAGAGAAATTAGGGTGGTAAGACCTCCCCTTCCTTTTTTTATCTTAGTATTTCAGCTTTAGGGTAACAAAGTATGAGCCTTGTTGATAAGCTCAGGCTGGAGAGACAGAGTGGAACTTTTAACATAATAATGGTGGATCGTTTATTTTGCAGCTTTGGAATTATGTAACTTAGCTGGTGGGTGAACCCTAGGGGTAGGTGAGAGAAGGTTTAGTTATAGGACTAGGTCTAAGGAAAGGATTAAACCATTAAGCTGTAGGGAATTACAGTGATTCATCAATCAAATAAGCAATGCACAACTAATAAATAAAACAAAATGAAAAGGTGCAATATCATCTTTACCAAACAAACAAAAGAAATATTTTTGAAATATAGTTAACCCTCCATGCCACACTCCTCAGCTGTTGCTATTTTCAAAGAATGTCCTTAATTCTGCCTTATATTTTGTTGTCTTTTTCTCATAACATTTGTACTTTTCCAGCAAATCTTTGAGGATTGCAGTCACAAATATATGACAAGACATTTCATTTCCATACTCTTATCTTTCAGAATCCGCAGTGGTGCAGTGGTAGCATTGTTGCCTCACAGCAAGAGGTTCTCCCGTTCAGTTCTCGGCTGGAGTGCAGGGAGTGCTTTCTGTGTGGAGTCTGCATGCCCTCCCTGCGGTTGGGTGGGCGTTGAAAAGACATGCATAAACGGGCATGCCTTCGTTGAAGGTTGGACGTCGAGCTGGCACCTCGGCGTTCGTGAAAATCTACTGCCAATCATTAGCAGACCGGAGTTCCGCTGTGCTGACCCCTAACCGTGAAAAGCCGAAAGACAAACAATAACAACTCATATATTTCAGAAAATGAATGCCAATACAAAATGTGTTATTCCTGCAGCTTTCTAAGCATATAAGATCAAAATTTAAAATATGTCTCTATGCTTTGGGCTTCATCCTTCATTATTATTATTATTTGCCTTTGTCTGCTCTTGAGCTAAGAGGTTAAGAGCGATGTTCCTTGCACACCCACACCCTGCAACTCTAAATATACTAACGCTGAGATCTTACAACTGCCTTAGAGGTAAGGAGAGAATTCATTAGTTTAAATGCAAAGTTCCACAAACTTCTTCATAGCACTGTATATTAGTCGAGAGAATTGAGATGGCACAAGCTTGACTAAAGATTTTTGTTGTTATTAAAGCCACACACACACAAATTTTAAAAATAGTAGGAGAATTTCCATGATGACATGACCCAATTTTTCCTAGCAGTATAAATACCACCTCAGGTCTCTCTTGAAATGAGGCTACTAGCCTTGCTGGACTAATCCAGTCAACAAAGATTAAGTAAATAAATAAAATAAAATCTTTGTTTCTACTGGGTTTCATGAACACATGCAAGCACTCACACACACACACACACACACACACACACACACACACACACACACACACACACACACACACACACACACACACACACATCCACAAACATGCCCTCCACACACTTGATGTGGGCTATGTTCATTGGCAAACATCATCTGTAGGTGAACAGTGATTGGTATTTAACCTCTATTATACACCGAGTGAGAGGTACTTAGATCACCTAATTTATTCCGGTGCATGGAAATGCAATTCAGAAACATTCTGTGCAAATAAACCTGATTAATAATGTTGGGCATAAATGGTACTTAAGATGTCTGTTCATGGTAGCCTTTCCTATGCCATCTTTGAAAGTTATAAAATATCCAGAAATTTGTTTCTTGACAATTGTGCAATACTTGCAGGTGTATTACACTAGTGCATTACACTAATTAATTATGCAGATCACTTTGGATTCTGGAAGAATCTAGGAGTACAGCAGACCTTAGTGAGGCATATTGCACTTATGCTCTTGTTCTTTATAATGTAAATCACAGTATTCCAACTGGTACTGACATATGGCTGTTGTTTGAGTTGGTTATACAAACGTGACAAGGACTTAAACTGTACTACTTTTTATACATTCCTTATTATGAAATTAATGACATTTACAGACTTTTATATGATACTGCATTTTGGCAGCTTGTGGAGTGGTCATTATAAACAATTGTTAAGGACTTGTAGTATACTGCACTGCTACTTTTCTGATGTCCTGACATAGTTCAGTCAAAGATGCGAACATCCACATTTTATCCATAAAGGTTCACTTGTATCCTGCAATATTATTGAGATATTTGCCACATAAACAGACCATATATGGGTATGGTGATTTTATATGTACATATGGTATGCATGTTATCTTGTCATGTATTTATCATACATTGAATGTGTACAGTGTGTAAAGTCTTTCACTGCTGTACAACATGGAGACAATTGTTTGAACTGAATCATTCTTTACTGAAACAGATAAAAGTCTATCTGTAGACATTCCTCAGAAAATACCTGCAACATTACAGTGATGCTAGTACAGCAGTTTAATTGAAGGGCTTGTAGTGTACAGCATTTCACTGTGTGGAGTTTGACTCCCACATCTGCTACTTGCATCTGGTGTCTTTTGCTTGCATGTCTGTGTTCTACTTTACAGTGTGTTTATCATATAATGTGTTTTTTAGTGTTTATACCTAGCACACACAGTACTACACTGACAGTGTCCATTCCTTAAAGTGCAGCATATAAGGCATTTTAGTATGCAGTAACACAGCAACGCATATCCTGTGCATGCATGGTTGATATGATCCTATAAATAAGCACTGCATAAGTGTACCACAAATGGTGTTTATACTCTTTACATATTTGTGTGCTCAACATGAGTCCACTGTACTTCAGGAAGGAAAACATCTCCCCATAGGGCAATGTGATTATGTTGATGTCCTACAAAAGCATGGCAAAAATCTGCCGAAAAGGAGGAATGATGTGGCATGGAAGAAGCCGATGTGGAATGACATTACCAGCATAATCAATGCTCTCAGTGGGCAAAACAGGATTCCAAAAGAATGTTATCCTCAGCATAGTGGCATGATCCTTTTCACAGCTAACCATGCCAACACTGCAGACTACAGGGTGATGTCACAGGAGCCTAAAATGTCTCCATCAGCTAACACATAGTTGTTTCTGGTTTCACACTACCACCTCTGCAGGGATTAGCCTATACCAGGGGATGGCACTGTGGTTAGTCTACCTACACCCCCCCCCCATGTTATATAATTTATTAAGCTACCTAACATATTACACTTTAGAGGTCATATGTCTCTCACACATCATCATCAACCCTCTTTTTCCCATTTTCTACACGGAGTCAGGGTGTCGTGTCAACTGCTGTCATCTCATTCAATTCAGTGCCAATCTCCTACCTTCTTTGACAGTCATGCCTGACTGTTGCAGGTCTTCTGTCACACGATAAATTTATTTATTTAACATTTCTTAACTGGGAAAGACCGACTTGGAGTGAAGCCAATTTTCAGTGGAGGGCTGGGGAGAAACTCTCCAGATGCATGTCTTTCTAACGTGGGAGGAAACCAGAGCACCCGGATGAAACCCATATGAACACAGGGAGGACATGCAGACTCTGCACAGAAGGCACCCCAGCTGAGAATCAAACCAGAGCACCTCTTGCTGTGATGCAACAATGCTACCACTGCACCACCACGCCATCCATCTATCCACCTATTTGCTGATGCCCTTGTTTCTTCCTGTCTTCTTCCTGGCTGTCTCAAATCTTTTTCACCAGATTGTCTTCTATTTTTTCTGCACATGTCCCCGAACTACTGTAATCTGTTCTCTTTGAGTCTATGTTCACTTACCAAATTGAAAAAAAAAACACGAACAGGAAACAGCGAATATGGACATTACCAAATGGTGACATCTAAGAAAATAAACACATTGTATGGTAATAGTTGACCAACAACACAAACACAATCAAACAAAGTGGGGGGCTTCACCCTCCACACCCCCCAATGTGGGGGCTGCACCTCACACCCCCTAACTATATATACCAATTCTGAGATCACACCACAGAGGGCAATAGCATCTCTTCACTTACCTTATGCGTCGCATTACTTCTTGTTTGTTGGCCAACCATGGCCATTCCATGTGTTTATTTTCATAGAAGTCGGTAATGGCCATATTCACTGTTTCCCATTTGCTGTTTAGCTGTTCGTGTTTTTTTTCAATTTGGTAAGCGAACATAGGCCTATTCTCTTTAACCTTTTCTGTAGTTGGAGATACTTTGGCTTCTGCTCTGATGCCCTTATTTCTTCATCTGTCCCACAATATGTATCCTAACACCTATCTCAGGTTCTTCATCTCCATCGGTTCCAGCTTACTCAACTGCTCTGCCTTTACAGTCAAGGTTTCTGTACCATAGAGTAGTACTGGTCATACCACTATTTTGTACATCTTACTTTTCAGCTTCTTTGGCATTATTATGTCATACAATACCCCTGAAACTCTCTGCCAGGTGGCTGCAGCCCCTCTGATTCTAGATTTGACATCCTCATTCAGACTTCCCTTCTCCTCAACCACCCTTTCCATATACTTGAAGCTATTTACCTCTTCCACTATTTTCCCTTTTATCTCAGTTCTCAGCTTCTTCTGATTTTCCCCCATTTTCTGTCATTACAACTGTCTTATCTGTACTGAGTTTCATCCCATGTGTCTTCAGTTTTGCATCACATTCTATTCCATTCCCCTATATTTTGCTGAAGTTCTTGCTCAGTCTGCCTGTAATGCCACATCATCTGCATACAGCAACTTTGTTAATCTGTCACCCTCCAACCTGTTTGCCAAAGTAGTCCACTGCCAGTATGAACAGCAGTGGGCTCAGCGCTGAACCTTGATGCACACCCACTCCCACTGGGAACTTTTCTGTATCAGACTAAACAGTTTTCACTTGAGTCATTGGGTCCTTGTATATAACCTGCACTAATCCTACTAATGTTTCTGGGACCTTGTCATATACTTCCGCCAAGTCTAGGAATGTTGAGTTGGACTCTTTCCTCATCACTAGCTTCTTCTCAACTATCTGTGTCATTGTGTCAGTGGTGCAAGAGGCAGCACACTTGTCTTTGGTACAGAAGGCTGTGGGTTCTGTTCCCACACTAGGTAGATTGATTGCTAACACTGTAGTACAGCATAAGTTACTATTGCACTCCTAAGCATGTTGTCCTTCAGATGAGATATTAAACCCAAGCCCTATTGGCTTGAGTTGGTGGCAGTTCAAGTGGATGTAAAAGATTCCATGGCACCTATCAAAAATAGTAGGGGAAGTTTTCCGATGCACTGGCCAATTTCCCCGGGAGTATAAATACCATCTCAGGACTCCTCTGAAAAGAGGCTATTAGCCTAGTGGGACTAATGTGATCAATAAAGGATGAATAAAAATAAAAAGTCTGTTGCATTGTAGTTGGTTCTGCTGCATGCTAAACTGCTTATCTCCCATCTTACTTTCTACTGCTCTGCAAATTCATTTATAAATAATCTACTCCACAACTTTCATGAAGTGTGACAGGAATTTGATACCTCTGTACTGCCCACAGTTGTGGATGTTCCCTTTGTTCTTGTACACTGGCACAAGCATGCTTATTCTTTAGACATCTGGAATATACCTTTCCCTCCATACTGCTTTGTGTACCATCAGGAGCGATTTCTCTCGTGTCTCACCCAACATCTTGATCATATCTGCTGTGACCTCATCTGAGCTTGCTGCTTTCCCTGTGTGACACATTAACAGCCATTCCATGCTGTATCTTCCACAGCGCATCATGCCTGTAGAAGTTGTGTTGTCTCCACGGATGATGACATGCCAATATTCCACCAAACAAGTGTGAAAAAAGGGTAACTTATTTACAGGAAGAAAACTTCCTTATGGTACCCTGTCTAAAATATGGGACAACAAAACCTTCCCTAGAAAAGTTCCTTATAGAATTTAGCAATCTCCCATCAATAAACTCCACACCTCCCAGAGATCATGCATTGCCCACCTCAACACCATTCATCCATCTCTTCCACTTCAAATGCATATGTCCCAACGAAGCCTCTATTCTACTTGACAATATTTCCACTGACACCCCTCTTGGATCTGATAACATAAATCCCTGGTTTGTATATCATCGCAGAGAGCATCTATGTCTTCCTCTCACCCACATATATAATCTATGTTTTGTACAAAACATCATGCCATAGATTTGGAAAACTGTCATAATTAAACCCCTCCCAAAGCAAACTGACCCAAAGATACCTCTCAGTTCCATCCAATATCCATCCTTCCAATTCTGGGCGAACATCTTGAAAAGATAGTCTATTTTCAACTCTCCCTCTTTATCCAGCATTACCATCTGCTCTCCTCCAAACAACATGGATTCTGGCCTGGACAAAGTACTATGACAGCAGTATGGTCCCTAACTGAAGACATCCTGATAAACTCTGATAGTGGCCTCCTTATACGTACCCTATTTCTAGACCTGACAAAGGCATTTAACCTCAGTGACCACTATCTTTTCCAAAACAAACCGGCTGAAACTGGTATCTGTCCAGACACTGCTCCCTTGTTTAAGAATGTCCTCACTGACAGACATTACAGAGTTAAAGTAGGATCCTCCCAATCAGAACATGTACCTATTACCATAGCTATACCACAAAGATCCATTCTTGCCCTCCTCCTCTTCTCCATATTCATTACCAAGCTTCCTTGTGACCTCCCCCATCTCCCACTTATTCCTTATGCTGATGACATGGTCATTTACTGTCAGGTCATTCTCACTCCAACATTCAGTGTCAACTCCAATCAGACTTGCATGAGCTCCACCAATGGCTCATAAACCATAAACTACTTCTCAATCCCAACAAAATCAAAACTATGCTTTTTGGAACTCCACAGAAAATTCCCCAAGCACCTGACTCTTTAACGATCTCTGACCTACACAGTAATTCCATACAGACAGCCTCCACTTTCAAATACCTAGAACCATGGCTTGATCAGTCACGAAACTTCTATTTCCACTTAGACACATTGGGAGTCAAAATATACTTCCTTCCTTTAAAGGGCAAAAATATGTCCCCTTTTCTATCCCAACCAACCAGAGCAGCCACTGGCAAAGGAGTCCTCCTTTTTCAACTTGAATACTGGCTCCCAATTTTTACTTCTGCCTCCAAAAAAAAACATTGCCATGCTCCAGATTATCTCTAACAGAATCGGCCAATTCATTACAAACTCATCTATCTATGACCATCACTGTATCATCCTAGAAAAAGCCACATTGCTGCCCATAACGAAAGATCTAACCTACTTTTTAGGATCCTGACTCTACAAACTAATCTAGGTCTACTCTTTTACTCCCCTTGCAGCTAGACTACATGAAAAAAACTCCTCATTACAACCTGAGACACTACTCACAAGCCACATCAACTTGTTTTACTCCAGAACCGAACTCCACAGCATTACACATGCATTCTACTCACAGATACCTACTCTTTGGCAAGCTTTCCCCATTGACCTAAAGGAAATCAACTTCTTCTTTCGGCTTTTCCTGGTTAAGGGTCACTTATTTCAAATTCAGAATGCAACTCAAAAAGCCCTTCTTCATTCAAGCCAAATGTTCCAGCTTCAACAGAGAACATATCATATAACATATCTCCATTATCAGTCTCTTCTCTCACGATTCAGTGAAGATTGACCCACTTTGGAAAGTATCTATATATTGTACGGTACACTTTTCTTGACTATATATTACATTGTGCTTGTTCAATGGAACGTGTATACATAGTTTTTTTTTCTACTAAATAATTAGTCTGAGATATTCTGTTATTGCTTACAGTTCTGTATTTTTTATTTGTGAACCAGAAATTGGTCAATATTGATCAGTGCACTACCTTGGTAAACAAAAATAAATAAATAATTAAAATCGCTCCCCTAGCTGTCACATCAGTGTACTTCCATCATTCCTGTACTGCCTTCATGCTCACATGCCCTACATTACAAGACGTCACACACTGCACAGCCACAAACAAAACAACCTAGTACATGAAGAATCTTGCTGTGGAATAGAGTATTGTATCTTGTGTAAGCTAGTTTGATATATATATATATATATATATATATATATATATTCTTACAACAGCATGCATAATGTGTGATTACATTTTTTTGTCTCTGTGCTTCTGGCTCATTCACTTACGATTCCTCCTCAAACCCATCTGCTAATCCTTAAACAGGATGTGATGTAGTACAGAGAAGTAGCATGGCCAATGGCATACAGGTCACTGCACTTGGGCTTACTTTGTCCAGTCCCAATGGCAACAGTCCTAGAGCCCAAGATATTTCCTACAAGAGGGTGGGCAGTAAATATGGGCAGTCAAGTGTGTGCTCTGTTGAATAGTAGAATGTATTCCTGACAGTGATGGTGAGACAGCTCCACAACAGACAACTGATGTCAATAGGACAGCAGTTACTCAGGTGAAAGCAACATGTGGAGGAGTGTCTGAAGGAGTGTACCTGCTATGACAGGCACATGACTGGTCACAGCACTTTCATGGCACAGAACTATGTGTACTCACTTGTGCAACTGACCATTTAGCACATTACACACAGGTGTTGCATGCAATCAGGAATACAGGCATGGTGAGGTCATGGCAGCAGTGGCTGAAAATCAGGACATGTCGCTTGCATTGCATGCACTGTAGAGCAGCTTGCCTTTGCTGTTCCTGAGCACTACTGTACTAAAGCTCAGGCTATATGCGCCCTGTAAACTCAAAAATAAAGCTAGCACCGCATGTGGTAAGAGAACATAAATTTAATGAGTAAAAATACACATAAAATAAAACTAATAGCACATATTAACAAAAACAAATAGCACATATTAACAAAAACAACTCCTAGGTGTAGGGTATCAACCCAAAACCACCTGAACCAAACCGGTTTCAGCCAGAAGGCCTTCTTCAGTGAAGTACCATAAATAGTGAGTTAACAAAACTCACTTATAAAGTCACAAAACAAGCCCACCAAAAAATCCCATTGGATGATACATCATTCATTAATAATGTTCATTCAAGCCTGGGGAGAACAAGCCCCCCAATTTAATTATCCATTTCTTCTCTTTAAAGTGTGTTTGTAGAGTGCATTAGATTGCCTTTTATTTTTAATGTCGCTGATGTGTTCACCTATTCTAAATTTTAAAGGCCATGTCATCTGCCCTTTATAAAAGGCAGAACATGAACAGGTGGCCAAATAAATCACCCAAGAGGTACTGCAATTGGCAAAAAAAATCAGTATTCTACACATTAGGTGTGCTTTGGCTGGTGAATTCAGTGGTTTTTAAAGACCCTATGACAGTGTAAGCAATGCCCACATGCCATGCAACCCCTCGAAATATCACCTGTAATCATTCTTTGAACATACAAACACCTATTGTAATCAGTTCCTTTACAATGAGAAAAGTATGACCCTAAAGTGTGGCCCCTCCAAAACAAGAAAGAGCATCTGTCTCCTAAACAACTGGCAAGTTTCTCATCCCCATCAGGATATTCCAATGTCTATTGATCGTCCGCATAAAAGGCATTGGCATTTCTACTAAAAGTTGTCACAAATCTGATAGGGGAATTGTTGTCTAAAGGTCTCTTTTGATATTCCAATAAATTAGGTCTATCCTGATTTGTGGCCCAATTGCATGCCCCCATGATGTTACCAGATGGATAGCCCCTATCCCAAAAATGGGAAATGAAATCATATTTGTATTGATGATAGGTCTGGGCATCAGAGCAGATTCTTCGAGCATGGAGGAATTGAGATTTGGGAATGTTCCGAATCACATGTTGTGGATGGAAACTACTGGCATGAAGGAGTGAATTATATTGGAGAAATTTCCTATAGATTTGGGTATCCAAAGTATTGTCTAGCTTACAACTAACCAGAACGTCCAAAAAAGTAATCTGAGTTTTACTAAAACTAACTTTGAACTCAATACCCCATTTATTTTCATAAAGATAGGTCACAAACTCCTCCAGGTAAGTGACATCTGATTTCCACGCAAGCCAACAATTGTCAAGGTAACGCCTCCAGATGTCTATTTCATCAATAAACAGATTGTGGCTGGAGTTGTAAATTAACTCCTCCTCTAAGTAAGCCATGAATAGATCTGCATATATGGGTGCGAAAGAAGCACCCATAGCTGTTCCCTGTATCTGCAAAAAACATTGGTCCTGGAAGTAGTAAACATTCTTATTCAATACGTGTTCCGCTAGACCAACTAAGAAGGTGTTAAACCCAGGTCTATATAGTTCCGATACATCCAGCCAATGTTGCAGGACCATCAATCCAGCCCAATGTGGAATGTTAGTATAAAGAGACATAACGTCCAGGGTGCACAGAAGCCAATCAGCTTCCAACTGTGAATCAGATATGATCCTCAAAAATTGTGTTGTATCCTGGATGCGTGACCTGACCAGGGTCAATAATGATTTCAAATAATAGGTCAAATATTCTGAGAGGGGTTCTGTAAGGGAACCTTTACCTTACACTATAAGTCTACCTGGTAGACAAACAGGGTCCTTATGTATCTTAGGTAAAAGATAAAGATGTTGTTGTTTAGGTGCCTGAACTGTAAGTTGTGTCAAGTCTAAGTTGGTGATGATACCCTCTTCCTTTGCTTCCCTTAGAAAAGCATCAATAGCCAATTTGAACCCTTAGTAGGATCCAAGGGGATCCATGTGTAGTACCTACAATCCTTAAGTTGTTTATTGGCCTCAGCCTGGTAAGAGACCCAATCTTGAACCACTACCACTCCTCCTTTATCTGCTTGTGAAATCACAATATTGCTGTTGTTCTTGAGTTTATCAATACACTGCAACTCATTACAGGAAATGTTATTGGAAAAAGAAGAATAATTATACTTACTGAAGTGGAGATCTTTGACAACATTGTGTAAAAAAATGGAAACAGTAGATGACATAGGAGGCATAAAAGTAGATCTTTGAAATTTAAAGCCCACTGATGTATTGGGTGCATTATCTTCAAAAAATAAGCTGAGATTCAACAATCTACAAAAATCCATAACATGTTTAGCAAAAGAATGTTCAGAGATGAAAAAGTCTAGCACAAAACTTACACCTTTATTCAAAACATTAATTTCTGTTTCAGATAGGACCACTGAAGATATATTATGTACATTCATACAAGGAACTATTGTTGCTTCATCAACTTGAGTAGTCCCTCTAGACTGCTTATGGGATTGGTGTTTCCTCCCCCCTCTGTGAGTCCTGGCCCTAAAGGGTGTCCCAGATTACTTCTTTTTGGATCAGGTAGCTCAACTGTATGATATGCATCCACCTATGTGTTGGAGGAGGATTCTTCCCTCGAGGTGTAACTTGGAGTATCTCTATTTCTTTTCAAAATAGGTTTGGGTCTGTTTCTCTTGAACATCGGAGGTTTCTTATCAGGGAGATTAAACTTCATATTCTTGGTATACTCAAAGGGTTTACCTCTTTCATAATCCCCAAGGTTCCTACTAAACTTCTTCGTTTTTTGTCTTTAAGGGTCTGCTCCAGGCCCAGAAGATCATTACTTAACTGATTCAAGCAAGATTTATAGCAAGGTAGGGATTCAAAAGCTGATGCTTCTGAACATGGGAATTCCACTGTCTGTATCTTGTTGGACTGTACATTCGTAATATGCTGCTAATGCATTAACAAAGCCCACAGAGGTCTGTTGCTGAACCTGTGCCCATTGTTCAGCTAATAAATCATCCACATTGTGAACTAATGGTTGTAATTTGACCCTCAGTCCCCTGGGGGTAATCTGCTTATGTTGATAGGCCTTGAAAAGCCTCAAGTGCCAAACGTTGGTTCTAAGATGTTTCATACATTTAGTAAGCTTAAGAAATACCCCATTGCAAAGACTGACTGGATCATTATCTGTAGGACCCAAGCCCATCTGAACATTGCCTGATCCTAATCCAAATACCTCCAAGTTGCTCTATTCAATGATAGACCCTGAATAAGGGAAGCCAAATCCATGACTGGTATAAAATAAAAATAATTGTCTGTACCAAGGTTATATGGAGATGAGAACAATTTATAATCTGATATAAGACCCCTTCTGTCAGCTGCCAAAGTTTGGATAAATTATGCAGTGCACCACCTAAATCATATCAGAAAATTAAATCCACCAATAAGCAAATATTGTGATAACTGAATTCCACAACCCAGCGTTACTATCACTAGAGCCAATAGTCTTCAAAAGACAAAAAAGGATAATATGCTAAGAATGTTTAACCAAAAAAACTTATACTGTGGGACCAGGGCCACTGCTACAATTCAAAGTATGATATCCAGTAGATATTATACCCATATGGTGGTGTCCAAATATCACTTGACCATAACAGTATATGCACCTTGTCCCATATGAATAGTATGCCATAATGTAGCAGAAAGAGGCCTCCTCTTGCATGCCCTACCCATATCTTTCATTTCTCCATAGTGCCTGTGCTGCAATGTGGACATACAGCTGTTGTGGGTTGCAATGCTCAGTCCCTCCTGACATGTCACATTAGACACCACATGCCATACTGCTACATGGACCCCTACTCTTTCCCATCCTACATAGGGTGACACCACTACATCTGCAGGTCATGATCATGGAGCTGAGGTACGCCACTTAGGAGGGGCAGCCAAGACTGCAGTGTGAACCATCAGCATGGGCAACATTCTTTACATTAGTGTTAACATGGCCAGTATCTCAGTGTTAGTAGACTTGTACATCACCCTGAGCCTGCAGCAATCATGACAGCTGAGCTGTCCATGACATACCATGAAAGGCAATGATCTTTGACTTGTTTGATATCACAGGAATACTAACTGTGCATTATTCTACCTACAGCATGCCAATGCATTTCAAATGTCACTTATATATATATTTTTTTTTTGCATGTTCAATGATTCATAATAAGCTGCCATGGTACTTTAAGGTGCATATCATAGTGTGGCATACATTACTTTAAAAGAACAGTATTTAACACTGTACTGCAATTCCATTTTTCTAAACACTGCATACAGTTATGTTGTCACTGGATAACATGTAAGTCATTACTGATAAACCTGTTTCTATTGTGTGCCACACATGGTTGCAGATATACAGATGGCACAGCTTGCTGTGTTCCCTATGGCATTTCTTTCAGTACCTACTGACAATGACTACATTTCTTATCAATATAATGCATGCATTCCATAGTTTATAGGTTCATAGGTTCATAGATTCCTTGTGTTTGTAAAGCCAACACCTTAACCATTAGGCCACCCTCCCAACAGCACATGATTATGCATTTAACTGTCCAATTTAGATATAACACAGAATACATGCAAGATCTATATGTGATTATGTACACATCCCAACATGCATAGTACTGTACTAATCTTATGTTTTTCAGTTCCCCTTCTGCTTCATTCTTTCTGGCTTACCCCTGTCCTCCTATCGATTGCCACATATACCAGCCTGTCTTACAGCACATAGAATATCTCTGTTATAAGGCAGAGGCTGCTGTGTAACCTAAGGGTATCTTGTAGGATCATGCCATTGACTGCTTTCAACAAGGGACGTTTTCATTTATGACCTACCCCTTGGCTCCTCCCATTGTGTGCTAACCTGTTTATGTCTGAGGGCTCCAACCACCTATGGATCATACTTCCCCACAGAAAATGTCTAGATGAGCACACTCCCTCCCTCCCTTGGATGGCCACACCTATCCCTCCCAACACCTCAAATGTTTGAGCCACGAATCCAGACTACATCATCTGAGCCATAGTTAGGCTTTATCCCCTTATGCCATGGCACTGGACACTCTGCTAATACTAGGTTGTGCATATTTTCCTTAGAATTTGACTTTGCATTTTTTGGCAACTCCGTTATATTTATGAGTGGGTCAACAACTAATGTTTAGGTGTGTCAATGACAATCAGTTTTACTCTGGCTTTAGGGGTCATTAAATTCCTGGCTGGGGTACTGTGTTTATCCCTTGTTATTGCCATGTCTTGCATAGCATGATGTATGCACATTTCAGATTGTGCCATGGCACAGTGTGCAGAATGCAGTGTACCATCAATTCACCCACACCTAGCTGGTGATGTGTCAAGTGAGGGGTGCATTTTAATCACACTTCACTTCTGCACCTTTATCTACTTGTTGTGGTCTACTGTTTTCATCCTATCCTTGTCACAACAGCTAGCCTGCTATATACACTGTGCTGCATATACACACTGCAGCCTGTGTAAGCAATGAATATGTCCTGCACTTACTTCTTACATTAGCATTGACCAGACGTGGGACATTCACATACAAGTGCATTCACAGTAATTGCTGCAAATGTACCACTGTATAACAATTGTGTACTTCTCTACAGGCATCCTTATAAACATTTTCTATTTGTTACCACATGGTGTTATTTATATATATATATATATATATATATATATATATATATATATATATATGCTAAAGTGAGACACAATTTAGATGTTTATGTGGTATGTATGATGTTCACTATTTACAAGTCACATATGGGTTATTGTGGCTGTCATACATTTTGTTGATATACCATCACCGGTGGGTGGACATCACATGCTGCTCTATGTACATGTGTACTTCTGGCATGTCATGACTCAGAGTACTAAGTCAGATTTTGCCATGTTGCCTGAATCAGTATGTATAGCTGCAGCCTCCATCACCCATTCCTGAATGTTCTGTCCCTTGTGTCCTCCTGATCATCTTGTGAAGCATGTGATATCTTCTCTTCAGACATCTATGTCTTTTGGGTTAGATCACCCACACCTGGGGATGGCAGGCAACCAGGCTTGGATGTAATCATATTGTGCAGCTTTACATACATGACTGACTATGCAGCCATTTGCAATGTGTACTGCAGTGCACCTCAAGATGTGTCTGGACATCTGAAGCATGATTTTGATCATGCCAAACAATCACTCAGTGATGCTGTGTATCATGCTGTGTGCACTGCTGAATGCATCCTTAGCAGTTGAGGATAAGTCTCTGAATGGTTTCGAGAGCTATGGCTCCAGTGGATAACTGCATCACATGTTGGTATAAATGGACTGAACATTAACATGGCTGCATTGGACTATAGTATTTGTTGTTTACAGGTATGCTTACCAAATAGTAGCACATCAGGGATCTCATCCTCTTGGAACAATGCCCTTAGGGTACTCTCCCTCCATATAGCTGCATCAAACACACTACCAGATTGTGTTTCCATCAGGTTAAGGATGAGGTCATCTGCCGAGTACACTACCTGTCAATTAAATATTGGACATGTTTTTTTCTTGAAGTACTGTTCTGCACAAACTCTGTAAGGGTTTGATTGGTACATGGATGCTGTCAATTATATCAAGCACCTTGAGAAATTGGCAATGGCATAACACTGTTCCATGACTCATTCACCTTGATGCACATGGCAATGGCATAACACTGTTCCATGACTCATTCACCTTGATGCACATGACTGCCAAGTACTGCCCTGGTATGTGATTAGCAGCTATCTGGGACACCCTTATGGTATTTCTCATAGGCCAGTATGCCAGTACATAGACACACCTTTGATTCTGCCATGAATGGGTTACCGTGCAGTTTGTGTGTAGAGCTGTAGGGGTCACATATTTTACATACAGCCTTCATCAGCTCTCTATCTAATCTTTATCTATCTACTATTTATTTATCATAGAGCTGAATTAAATGCAGACTGGCTTACCTTCATACTGGTTGTCTGTGGATATATGGATGCCCTATAGAACCCTCTCCTCTTTAGTGCATTATGAACAAAATTAATTCTTGCAGCTTTTTCTGTGAAATTCACAGAATGATATTTGCAATATTGCAGTCTATTGTTTTATATTTGAGGTCAAGCAAATGTGGCCTCCACTAAATGCTTGTCCTAATCGACTGACATATTGCACCAATGCTATTTTTGTCACATTTTATTGTCATCAGATTCACACATTCTGCTTTTGAATCTGGCACAAGCGCATGGAGTCCACAATTATCATAAAGCATGTTCATTGGAATATGATTCTATCTTTGAGTTGCTCTTGGAATTGCATCTATTCTTTATTTGGCAAAGTCTCCCTTTGGTGTTCTGCACTGAGTACAACTTTTTTTTGGAATAGGATCATATGTATATACTAGGCTAACAGCCACAAGGGCATTTATAAGCCTAACTGTGCAACCCAATCCAACTGAGATTCAAACACACTTACTTATGAAACATTGGCCTGTTGCTTAACTATTTGAGCTAATGAACATCACAAAATAGTGTACATTGAGATATGAAGCATCCTCAGCTGCTGAAAACCCTCAACTATGCATGTGGCATTGGGCCCTCATAACACCTCCAGGCAGGTGCTAACTACACATTAACACATATCCTGTCAGACATTATTGCTTGCTAAGTTTATTTGTGATATACCAGCCTTGTCTTCATACTTTGCCTTCTAATTTTGTTCTTTATTCTTTAAGTTTAAAAAAAGTTAGGTTTTTGATTGGTACCTATGTAGGTCAGCTCAATATAATTTCAGTGGATATTCCATATGTTGAATTTTTCATAACTTAAAATTTTGTGAACATATTTGTTGCTTAAACTTAAAAATAATCACAATAACTCTTCTGTTAAATTTGCATCTCATCAATTTATTAACTTTTTTAGTACATGATTATATTGCCAAGTTCCATTACATAATGATCTTTAAATTATACTGGCTGAGATTTGGAGAAAATGTGGTCCACTCTAAATGGCAAGCATGGGCTGGTCATTTAGTACTATGGAGAGGCCCACTGATTCAGAGAAACACTTCATTAGCAGCTCATTTCCATGTTTCTGAATGAAACTCTGTGCTTTGCGACCTCTACGGGCCTACACATTGTTTTAGTATGGACATCCCCCTACATGTACATATATGCAGATACACACACACATATACACACACACACACACACACACACACACACACACACACACACACACACACACACACACACACACACACACACACATTCAGATACTCATACACACACACACACACACACACACACACACACACATACACACACACACACACACACATACACACACTCCTAATCATCCTCAAACATACCCTCCACACTTGCTCACATTTACAGAAACATCAACAGACATTTGCATGCATGCTTCACAAACAGATGGTATCCCCTACATAACTCATGTAGTGTGACTATCTAGGAAGACACACACATGTAGATGCACACACATTCTTTCAGTCACAATCATACCTGTAAAGACATGCACCACAACATCTACACACAGAGATCCACACGCCCCATAGTTCCACTGCACATCTCAGTACTGTGACTATAACCATAGGAATAGAAAGATGCATTTCACTTTTTCCTCTTAATGTAAAAATTAACTTGGCAGAATGATTTGTGTAATCATTTTGTTGAGTTAATCAGGTGTCTTGGACATTTCTGGGGCAAAGTATATGGCTAATAAGCAATAGACACTCCCTTGGACTGCTAAATTAGTATGCAGCTTTCCCAGTGAGACCACTCACCATTCTAAGGCCCCATGGAAGAGGATAGCATGGTCTCTTAATCAGACAGTATGGGAAACCAGAAATTCATCCCTGGTTTGGCACCTATGTCTCTAATGGACACAGGTAACCTGTAAATGGTTCATCTCCCAAACCCCTGCTTACATTTACCAAGGATATCAGAACTTGTCAGAGATTTGGGATGCATGGCTAGGCTTACAAAGGCCCTTTTGGTCATTAACCTAGTAAACACTTATGAACCTATGAACCTATAGTCTGGAAGCCTTGAAAGATAAGGCTTCAGAACCATAGAATAGAATCACATAATGTACAAGGCAATTGGGGCATGTGGCCAGTTTACAACTTGCCAGTACCCACCCTTAGACCTTCTGTCCTTTTTCAAATAGTCACAGATAGGACAGTCATACCCGGAGTGAATTTATGAATATTCACCCAGTTGTCTCATTCCTTCATAAAGGAAGATAGTGTGCAGCATTGCTTGATCTGGAGAGGAAGGTTAATCCAGAGAAGAGATAGTCACTGCATGACAAATCTGTCTCCCCACCATGAAATGTTTATTTGTTGAAGCAGGTTTATATCTCTTGTTCTTGTGTTCAGAGGATAGTTTGATTTGTAGAGAAATAAAAGGTCTTGAACTGCCAGTTCCCTTATGGCCTAAAAAACAAGGCATATATTGTGCCTAAGGTAAGAAGTATGTAGGACACTGAATACATAAACAAGGCATCCAGCCTCACTTCAAAGAGCAAGTCCTTTAATTCAATGATCTTTTTTCTCAGCAACATTATCGGTTTCTGTAACTGCTTTATATGTTTAGTAAGATACATCCCATTAAGGCATTGTACTCTATGATGAGCCTAATTAGTGCAGAATACAAAGGAGTTCAGTCCTTCCTTGGACAGCGAGGAAACACCTTTTGTGAACATCTATGCCACATTGAACATGATGGGCAAAGGACAGGGGGTTTTCTATCCATGTTTCAAGGTCTGTAATAATGTCTTCATTTTGGGGGTGGTGTTTTCTATACTATAAACTGGGTGGGGGTGTTTGCCAAATGCAACAATATTACATTTTTTAACATTTAGTTTTAGACCATTTTCAGTGCACCAGCTATTAACGTGCAAGTTGAATTTGTATGTTCTGCATATGAGAAGGCTTATTATAATAAGCCTTTCTGAATCCTAGGGAATGCATCAGCAAACTTATACATATACAAGCATCTGTCTTTTTCATCATCTTTCCAATGATTTCATCATTGGTTACCATATTTCTGAAACTCATAAGCATTTTACACATACTTAATAGTTAGCAAGTTGATAAAATTATTGAAACTACTATTTCAAATGTTTCACTTTTCACCTCCTTTAGAAACATTGTACTAATAAAAATCTACTTAAATATAATGATTTACTGTTACTGCGACCCTGCTACTGAAGACACTTAATATATGAATAAGGTACTTGCTGTAACAGTATCCAGGAGAAACCACTTGCTACAGTAAGGCTCATCTCAGCGAGGTCTTTGTACATGATTCATTAGGATTTCTTTCTGCAATTATTTCATGTTATTAAATTGACACTACATAAAGTGACATCTACAGTTGTACCATATCCTGTGCTGTATTCTACTACGGCATTTGCACACAAGAATGTGGAGAATTTCTTTACATGCTAGAAGTTGATCAAAGTCTAACAAATCCGATGCTTTCTACAGGATTTTCATTTTTAGTTTTTACATGGATCAAGAAAATAAGTTGACCTTCTGTTTAGTAGTAGTATTACCTACTTTTTTCAATAGTATATATTTTTATTTTTCAGTTGGATTGAAAAACACATAGAAATGGCTTACCAGGTGATAATTTCCCTACTTGTTTGATAGTTACTACAGCTCTTTAAACGTTTATGTAATAATGCTATATTTCTTGTTTCATATTTAGCAGCATACTGGTTCATTTGCCTTTTCAGTCAATCTATTTGTTCTTGAGTTGATTGTGTTATCAATTCACATTTGCTACAGTATGTGTTAGTGCATCTGTCCAGCAGAAACACCCATCTCTATGGAAATGCAGGCTTTAACAAATGAAGAGCATGAGAAGCAGTGCAGGCTATCCCACAATGCTTTGTGTTATCTATGTCAGTGCCTGAACAGAGAGCAAGGCAAGAACTTGTTTCTCCTAGGGGGTGTGTCTTGAATGAGAAGATACTTTGGTCTTGGGAACAGGACACAGATTATGGGTCAACCCAAATGTAATTATTTATTTCTGCCTGGCATCTCCTCTGCATACATACCTAACAGGATGTGTTTCTAGAGTAACTTGGAGACTGTTCATATGCTTAATAAAGCAAAGTAAGACCAGATTAGATGGAGATCTGCAGAATTAGGCACCTAAATACATATTATATGCAGTTAAATAAAATCAAGAAAGTTTGTATATATCAGGAATAGCTGTAAAGATGCAGTTATAAAATAAAGGGCTCATTGGCGCAGCAGTGAGTGTTTGTTTGTTTGTTGCCTGACAGCAAGAGTTCAGTTCTCTGCTAGGGTGCCTTCTAAGTGGAGTCTGCATGGCCTCACTGTGTTTGTGTGGGTTTCCTCTATGTGCTCCAGTTTTCTCCCACAATCCAACAACATCCAGTAGGTGGATTAGATACTGTAAATTGGCCATAGTTGTGAGTGTGTGTGTGTGTGTGTGTGTGTGTGTGTGTGTGTGTGTGTGTGTGTGTGTGTGTGTGTGTGTGTGTGTATGTGTGTGGTGTGGAAGAACTACCACATCAGGGCTAGCCACTCTGCAGTGTAAGCCCTGGCTCTAGATGATTGTTACTGAAGAAGTGACACCCCCACTCCATGTACAAAAATGGGAAAATGGGGGTTGTGGATGTGGGCTCATAGCTAGCCTACTTGCATAGCTAGAAGGAGTCTCACCATACCACCACTGACACAGGTTTGGGAACAGACTCAGGGAGATGGAAAACTTACATGGATGTACCAGGAACAAACTTCCCCAAGTCCTGGCAGGATTAAGGAGGTAAGTACAGCAGTGTCCTGATGGAGGCATGAGTAATCTTCTGTAACCTTTGGTTAAGGAAAGGGTTGGCAGTAGGATATATTATGTAGGTAAATAAAACAAATCGCTATACAGTGAAAGCAGGACCACAAACACATAATGAAAAGAACACTTTAATCCGTTAAAATAAAACACTCTCAAATTAGCTCTTTTGTCTCTGTTAATTCAGAAACTTCCTCAGATAAAATATATGCAGCCAACCCATTTCTATTAAAATGACAATTGAAACAGAATGTCATTATAGCTGATCACACACACAGCTCAACCAATCAAAATACATGAAATCACTCCCATTCATAAAATTGTCCAACAATTAGAACAAACACTCAGTCTTAAATAAGAAGTACCATACATTGAAATCTAGGTAAAAAATACACTAAATAACAATTAAACTATGTAAAAAATTAGTTAAAAATTAAGTAAAAAATTATTCTCACTCCAATGCTTTTAATTTTAACATACAGGAGAATGAAACATTCATTTAAGCCAAGCCAGTGATTTAGCTAAGTGATTGTGTGGTCTGCATTGCTCTGAATATGACTTATCTCTGACTGCATTTAATTTTGATTTGAATCTCCTTATTTAAGATTTGATCAATTATATTTTACATCTTATTCTAGTATTACATTTGTTTTGTTTTAAGTTTTCTTTTCTGTTGGAGTTTTAAGAGTTCTTGGCTAGGGCCAGTTAAAAAGGTTAAAAAATAATTCCTTTGCAAACTGTGAATAGCATCAGTTAATTAGTGTATGTGTGTGTGTGGGGGGGGGGGGGGCTGAGAAACGGCATTGCTATTTTATTTAGAAACATCTGTATTTTGCTGAAGTGTTTGTGTGGTCTGCATTGCTCTGAAATTACTCATCTCTGACTGCATTCTTCCCCCTCTCACCCACCCAGTCCTTGTGTTCTCAAATTTGGTGGCTTTTGAGTTGCCCGCCCCTACTATAAATCTCATTTTGGACACTCCTCCCAGTTCCATCTCATCAGCTCATTCTACTGAGGAGAGAGAGATTATTTGGGAAGGCCCACCCCCTTAGTTTCTCAAACTTAAATTATCTTGTTTCACCCCTTCCCACGTAACCTAAAAAAAATTTAACTTTATTCATCTGCTTTTACTGTATTTGTGTTTCTTCTTGCTTTATTACTTTATTTTGCTTTTGTTGCTTGTTCTTAAAAGTACTCAATTGCATTTATTCTGCTGCATTTATTACTGTTTGTTAGTAGCCTGATTAAATTGTAACTGTTATCTTAAGTCTTTTGGTTTAAGCACTTGGGCTTCAGGCCAGTTGTTTTACATTAAGAAGATCTGTGGTCTACACTCCTGTGGCAGGAGCTGTAGCTTACATCCTTCTAAATTGGGAATTGCTGGTTGAAGGCTTAGTGTCTGTTATTCTAAAGGTGTCTTAGTTCTGGTATAAGCACTTGGGCTTTAGACCAGTTATTTTACATTAAGAAGGTTTGTGGTCTACACTGTTGTGGGAAGAGAGGGTAGAGTCTGTTCTTCTGAGCTGGGAATTGCTGGTAGAAGGCTTATTGTGCCTGCTTATTTGAACTGTTTCTTTCTGAAATTGGTGCACCTTGTTTGCTATAGCATAGCCTAGATTCAGACCTGCTAAATCTAGCTCTGTTTGTATAACTTGAGCACTAATCCAGGCCATCTATTTTTGGAGGGGGTTCCCCTGCACCCTAGTGGCAGGAGTGTGCAGTTAGAACCTGCCTGATTGACGACTGCTGGAACAGGGCTCACTTTCAAACTTCTTATTGGTTAATAGGTTAATTTGTTTAAATCAGTTTGCTCTTCTTTGCTACTGTTATATTTAAATGTGCATCTGTTCTCCTGTGTTAAATCAACCTAAGCAGAGTTTAAATATCTTTATCATAGTCTAGTTACAGGTTTTCTGTATCCAAATCTGTTTGTGTGATCCCTGTGTTTCCTGCTACATCAACTTGTGTTGGCCAGGGCCTGCCTGCACTTAGTGAGAGTAAGTGAACTATTTGGAACTGGTCTGGCATAGGGTGTTGAGCCAAGAGCTCAGGGACAAGGTTGACTGGTCAATTCCAGTGTTTCTAGGTTACTTTTGTTTTTGTGGTATTTAAACCCAGAATTTGCATGGGTTTGTGCTTGTTTGCCTGTCACACACCACCGCTGTGCTGTTTCAACCCTTTGTGAGGTATCTGAGTTGCACTTCTTTCCCTTACCAGCACTCCTGTGTAAGTGAGGCCTTCGTCTGCAGCTAATGTATTGATTTTATTCAGCCCTACTCACATCTATAGGTACTCTCCTTAGATAGTACACACTCTGATATCCCTGACCTCTCTTCCACAGTTTCTGATAACCATGGACAGACAATTTCCTATGGTTTCTCCTGCTAGTCTGGTTGATATGGGCATTCTGAGACAGTGTAGTAACTGTCTTATATACACAGACAACCCTCTACTACTACCACCTAGGAACACAATATGTGAGAGATGCAATTACATTAAGAACCTAGAATCCTTGCTGTCTCAGTCACAAGCCAGTACATCTGGCACTGAGAAGGATGTCTGCATAAACATTATGAACACCACACCTCTAACACTACCCACATCTGTACAACACACTCATACATATGTGGGGGTTCTCAACAAAAACATACCTAAACAAAAGAGACCTCCAAAGCAAAAATACACACAACCCACAACCCACAGCACCAAGCATCACACATAGTACACATGTCTGAGTCTCACAACCTCTAAGGCCCAGCCACAAACCCAACATACTAGTCATAGGAGACTCTATCGTGAGACACTCAGATGCGCCCCTCACCAGGCTAGACAAGGAGAAAGTCACAGTAAGTTGCTTGTCAGGTACAAGAATACCCATGTCATGCACACACTCAAGTCTCTTAACAACAGGTACTGTTATGACTCTGTCATAGTCCACGTTGGTGTGAATGACTTGAGATGTACCTCTCTAGACTATATGAAGAGAGGCATGACTGAACTCACTGAATATGTGTCCCAGGCAGGTATGTCCCTAACCTTAAGCAGCATCCTACCATCACCCAGAATGATGCCTCAATCTTCTTCATCTTCTTTTGGCTGCTCCCATTAGGGGTCACCACAGTGGATCATCTGTTTCCATTTCTTCCTGTCCTCTGCATCTTGCTCTGTTACACCAACCACCTGCATGTCCTCTCTCAGCATATCCATAAACCTTATCTTAGGCCTTCCTCTTTTCCTGTTACTTGGCAGATTCATCCTTAGCATCCTTTTCCCAATATACTCTGCATCCCTCCTCAGCACATGTTCAAACCAATGTAATATTGCCTCTTTGGCTTTGTCTCCAAACCTTCCAACCTGGGCTGATCTAATATACTTGTTCCTAATCCTGTCCACCCTTGTCACACCCAGTGCAAATCTTAACATCTTTAACTCTGCCACGTCCAACTTTGACTCCTGCCTTTTTGTCAGGGCCACTGTCTCCAACCCATATAACATAGCTGGTCTCACTACCCTCTTGTAGACCTTCCCTTTCACTCTTACTGGTACTCGTCTGTCACAAATCACTCCTGACACTCTTCTCCACCCACTCTATCCTGCCTGTACTCTCTTCTTCACCTCTCTTCCACATTCACCATTACTCTGAACTTTTGATCCCAAGTATTTAAACTCATCCACCTATGCCACCTCTACTCCCTGCATCCTCACCATTCCTCTATCCTCCCTCTCATTCACACACACATATTCTGTCTTAGTTCCGCTGACCTTTATTCCTCTTCTCACTAGAGCATATCTCCACCTCTCCAGGGTCTCCTCCACCTGTTCCCTACTCTCACTACAAATCACTATGTCATCTGCAAACATCATAGTCCACAGGGAATCTTGTCTGATCTCATTTGGCAACCTGCCCATCACCATTGCAAATAAGAAAGGGCTCAGAGTTGATCCTTGATGTAATCCCACCTCCACCTTAAATGCATCTGTCACTCCCACCGCAGATCTCACCACTGTCACACTACCCTCATAAATATCCTGTACCACTCTTACATACTTCTCTGACACTAGCGACTTCCTCATACAATACCACAACTCCTCCCCAGGCACCCTGTCATATGCTTTCTCTAAGTCCACAAAGACGCAGTGCAACTCCTTCTGACCTTCTCTGTACTTCTCCATCAACACTCTCAGAGCAAACATTGCATCTGTAGTGCTCTTTCCTGGCATTAAACCATACTGCTGATCAGTAATCATCACCTCCCTTCTTAACCTAGCTTCCACTACTCTTTCCCATAACTTCATGCTGTGACTGGTCAATTTAATCCCTCTGTAGTTACTACAGCTCTGCACATCACCCTTATTTTTAAAAATCTGTACCAAAACACATTTTCTCCATTCCTCAGGCATCTTCTCACTTTCCAAGATTTCATTAAACAATCTAGTTAAAAACTCCACTGCCATTTCACCTAAACACCTCCATGCTTCCACAGGTATGTCATCTGGACCAACAGCCTTTCCATTCTTCATACTCTTCATAGCTATCCTTACTTCCAACTTGCTAATCCGCTGCACTTCATGATTCACTATCCGCACATCATCCAACCTTCTCTCCCTCTCATTCTCTTCATTTATCAGCCCCTCAAAGTACTCTTTCCATCTGCTCAACACATTCTCCTCACTTGTGAGTACGTTTTCCTCATTATCCTTTATCAGCCTTACCTGCTGCACATCTTTACTAGCTCTGTCCCTCTGTCTAGCCAATCAGTACAGGTCCTTTTCTACCTCCTTAGTGTCCAACCTTTCATACAACTCTTCATACGCCTTATCCATAGCCTTCAGCAGCTTTCTCTTTGCCATGCACCTCATCTCCTTATACTCCTGTCTACTTTCTTCATCTCTCTGACAATCCCACTTCTTCTTCGCCAACCTCTTTCTCTGTATATTCTCCTGTACTTCCTCATTCCACCATGTCTCCTTGTCCTCCTTCCTCTTTCAAGATGTCACACCAAGCGCCTTTCTAGTCATCTACCTTACTAGCTCTGCTAAGTTACCCAGTTATTCGGTAACTCTTCACTGCCACCCAGTGCCTGTCTTAACTCTTCCCTGAACTCCACCTCACAATTACCCAGCACTGGGGGTGCACAAGCTAGTACATTTCTTTGTGCCAGTCCCAAGCCCTGATAAATGGGGAGGGTTGTGTCAGGAAGGGCATCCGGCGTAAAAACTTTGACAAATCATACATGCGGACAACGGTACAGGTATGCCTCAATGCAAACAGAAAATGATTAACTTTAACAATTGGCTTAGTTTTCGGTGTTATTCCAAGGAGGTCCTGTACCTGACAGCCTGGGAGGACATGATTGACAGACCATGAGGCTTTGCCAGAGATGACCTTCATCTATCTCACCTGGGCTTCAGGCTTCTGGCAAAGTGTCTTGCCTCCTCCATAATGCCTTTTTTAGGCAAAGTCACAAGCACAAAATACCAAGATGAAAAATTCTTCTAAACAACATTTAAAGGTCATGCTGCTAAATGCTAGAAGACTTAGCATGAAAATGCACTCATTGCAAGCATTCCTTTTCCTGGAGGATGCTGACATTTGTGCAGTCACTGAAACCTGGTTCAAAGCTGTGGAGAGAACCCCAGGCTTACCAGGTTACTCATCCTACCATACTTTCCAACCCCAAATGAAGGACTACAAAGCCAAAGGAGGTGGAGTTTGAATATTTATCAAAGACACACACACCTCCAGGCTAGTCAAATGGTATGACACCCAGGAGACACTCCAAGTGCAGTTAACTGTTGACAAACACTTATTCAAATCATAGCTAGCTACAGGCCCACAACAATGACTAAGAATGCCCACTCCACCTATCTGGACTTACTTGAATTCATCAATATTCAACCCTCTACCCTGATCCTGGTTGACTTTAACTACCCAACCATACAGTGGAAGACCTATTCTAGCCCAAACATAAATGCCCAGAGATTCCTCGACTTTGTCAATGCCAATGCATTGGATCAGCTGGTTGACACTCCACTGAGAGGTGAAAATATCCTGGATCTGGTCCTAACCAACATGAGTAGCCACTGTAGCAGCCCTACAGTATCATCCTCCTTCGCAAGATCCGACCATAAAGCAGTCATTTTGAAGTCACCATCTCCCCTGACCCCCCCCCCCCCCATTAGGGTCAAAAAAAAACTTTTCCAAAGTTGACTACATCTCCTCAGAGCAGGTATAAGCAGCTTTACAGCCACCATCCCTTAAGCTGGGACTAGTACTAATGTCCAAGCCTACACCAAACAACTATATGAGTACCTACATAGCTGTATGGATTCAGCAATACCTGACAGGACCAAATCATCTTCCTCAAGAAAGAGTAAACCTGTCTGGTGGACAGCAGCAATAAACAAACTCTATAGTAAAAGGAAAAAAAAATTCCTGTGCAGGACCAAGAAGGAGCAGGTACCAAATTGGAAGCAATCTCTTCTTTGTCTGAACAAGCAAATAAGGTCAGTGGTGAAATTCTCTAAGGTTAACTTTGAGTCCAAATTGACCACATCCACTAAGGACAATCACAGGGCCTTCTTCACATATGTCCACAATCTCAAAGGTAACACCCAAATCTGCTCTGAACTGGTGGTCATTAACACCACATAACACAAACAACATAGGTTTAGCCAACTTGTTGGCAGACAGGTTCAGTGAAAATTTTACCCCCCTGTCCCCCATCAGTAAACCAGGACATCCCCAGCACCTGACCCCCTCCCCTCATCACCAGGGAACAGGCCTTTAATGCCCTCTCAAAGCCAACAAAAATACAGTCTCCACAGGACCCGTTAACATGCCTATCTGTATCCTACATGAACTCAGGCATGAGCTCTCAGCTCCATTACACAGCCTATTCAACCAAAGCCTGAGCACCGGCTTCATCCCAGCTGAATGGAGGACAGTCACTGTCATCCCTCTACACAAAGGTGGAGTATCCACTCACCCAGGCAATTATAGTCACATCAGCCTAACTAGCTTGATCTGCAAGGCCATGGAATGCATTATCATGGACCTTATAAACAAAGACATTGTCAACCTCCAAATGCTTGACTCAGTAGAGTTTGGTTTTGTCAAAGGGAGATCATGTCCGTTAAATGTGGTTGACTTCTTCGAAACAGTCACCAAAGACATGGATGAGAGGAAAAAGGTGCACACCACCTACCTTGACCTAGCCAAAGCCATCAACACTATTCCTCACTTGGGCATAATAGATAAACTCTCCCAGCTAGGCATCAACCCATATGTTACCAGATGGGTACCTAACTGGCTCACCGATAGAACCCACTCACTCAAAATTGGGGAAGCCACCTCTAGTAGCAGACCTGTAATGAGGTGTGTACCCCAAGGATTGGTCTTGGGGCCTTTACTGTTTGGGATATACTTTTCTGAGGTGCATGCCAAAACCAAAGGTCTGTGGCTGACCAAGTTTGCAGATGACTGCAAGCTGGGCACCGTCTTAAATTCCCCTAGTGATGTGAACATCCTCCAAGAATGCCTTACTCAAATTAATGACTGCTGCGAGAAGCATGGCCTCAAAGTGAATGCCAAGAAATGCATCATTATCCCCTTTGGGGAAAATGGCATCCCCACTAATTATCACATTAATAACTATGTATTAATATGCAATCAGTCGTGAGGGACTTGGGCACCCAGGTTGATACCAACCTAACTTTTGACCACCACGTTGCCTACATTGTACAGAAGGCTTTCTACATGGCCCACCTCATAAATAAGGGAATTTCATCCAGGAACAAGGAGGTCATAACATCCCTGTACTCATCCCTTATCAGACTTATTATCGAGTACAAAGCCCCCTTTGGAATGTATCTTGCCAAGCACATGCAGCAGCTGGAGAGACCACAGAGATTCTAGACCAGGAAAATCCAGAGTCTCAAACACCTATCCTATACAGATAGGCTAAAAGCCCTGTCCCTCTACTCAGTCTTGTACAGATTGCTCTGAGGTGATCTGTGTCTAGCATACAAGTCCATCTTAGACCCAGTCTTGATGGAGTTGCTGCATATCTATAAGTCAAACTCCACTCATGCAACCTTCATGCAAGGCCTTAACCTGGTCTGTGACATTAACAGAACTTGTTGGCAGGATAGATGTGTGTCCCAAAGATGCTCCTATCTGTGGAGTAGACTCCCTCTCCATGTCAAGCAGAGTACCTCTCCAACTCTCTTTAAGAGGAACCTGGATGACTGGATGGGAAAGAGAAAATACACCCCTGGGATTCCACCTGTGTCCCTACTGGACAGGGGAAACAGCTGCTGACTTTGAGGGAACATGGGTGAAATTCTTGGTGAGGCTTATAAGGGCCTCTGGGCCAAAAGCCTAGTATCATCCTATGAAACTATGAACCTATTTGTCACAGCAAGTCACGTCTCTCAAGTGTTAAAGTCCATGCTCCATCCCTTTCATTAATTATTAAATCATCCAGTATAATGGATTTAAAAAAATATATTTATTTTGTCCAAACAATGTTTTGTAAGCACATCTGTGACCTTTTTTAATTTTATATCCCTTAAATGCTCATATATTCCATGCCTAAATTTCCTTTTGGTCCTATCAATATAAAAACAAGGACATCTTGAGCATAGGGTACAGTAAACCACCGTTTCAGTGTTACATGAAAATTTCACTTTCAATTTCACATCCACATTATTAATCACAGCATGACCATCCTCCAAAATATGAGAGCAACATTTTTTCAACACCCACTCTATTCGAGAGCTAGTATGTGACTCGGATACATCCTTCAAATTGCTCCCTTTCCTATACGCTATATTAGGTTTATTGCCCAAATAAAGATTTATATACAGTGATCCCTCATACACTTTAGGTGGAACGGTTTTGCGAATTCCTTAATGACAAAGGTATTTCTCAAGGCCAGATAAACACCTTTGAACAACTTATTGAAATTGTGTTGAATAATTTCAACCTTTTTGAGAAGGAGTTGTTCTTACAGATGGAAGGAGAAGCTATGTTTGTGGGGGTCTTTATGCTAACATTATTATGTTACAGTGGGAGAAGAAATTTTTGTTTAGTTCACAGTATTTTGCTTGTTTCCATCTTTACACTCATTTTTTGGATGACATCTTTATTTTATGGGATGGGTTGGAGGAGGAGACTGATGGGTATCTGGAATATATAAATAGTACAACCTCTTTTTTGCAGATGTGTGCTGACAAAGGATACCCATCATGAAAGATTTGTTTCACAGGTTTTCCATAAAAAGACATATTCAGATAGTTTATTACATTTCCCTAGTGCCCATCCATTTAAACAGAAATGAGCTGTTATTAAAGAGCAATTTTATGAGTGGCTCGGATGGTCAGTACCTTTGAATTGTTTTTGGATGAATGTGAAACCTTAAGGAAAGTGTTCCTTAAGCGTGGCTATCCATTTTATCTGGTGAACGAGGTTATAATGGAAATTGTTAACAAGTGGGAAAGGGGACATTTTGCCACCCTTTTAGATAGGTCCCCAGTGGCCACGGTGACAGGTGTCATTTCTCCAAATAACCCTTTGGAGGGTCAGTTTTTGCAATATACAAATGAAAGAAATGTGAACAATAATAATAATTTTTGATGTGCATTTATTACTACCTTTAGTAAGAACAGTTATCAGGTTAGCAGTATTTTATTCAAAAATTGGGAAATTTTGAATAATGATAAGGACATCAGAGATTATTTGGGCAACAAACCTAATATAGTGTATAGAAAAGGGAGCAATTTGAAGGATATATTTGAGTCACGTACTAGCTCTTAGATAGAGGGGTGATGAAAAAATGTGGGTCCTGCCCTTATTGCTCACGTATTTTGGAGGGTGGTCATGTTATGATTCATAGGTTCCTGGATTCATAGGTGTGTACTAGGCTAATGGCCCTGGAGCCTTTATAAGCCTAGCACATAGGATTACCCAGGCATCATGCCACCCAACCTTAGTTCCCAGTGTGTCTGTTGAGTAGAGCCACTCGAATGATCCCTGGGGTGAATTTTCTATTTCCTATCCCCTCATCAAGATTTCACTTGAAGAGGGCCAGTGAGGTGCTCTGTTTGACATGTATGGGAAGTCTGTTCCATAGCATGGGCAGTCTCTGAGTTATGAACCTGTCCCTCCAGCATGTTCTGTTGATTGTGGTAATGAGGTTGAGGTCTCTGGAGCATGTGGTGCGGAGGGATTGGGATTTCTTTAAATGTAGTATTTCTAATAGAATTAGGTCTGACATGGCTTTGTAAGTCAAGCAGAGGTCACCTCTAAGTAGGTGATATGAGACAGAGAATAGTTGGAGTTTTTTGAGGTTGCCCATACAGGGCATGTGTTTAAGGCCTATGATCCTCTTTGTGAGACACTTTTGCGGCCTCTCCAGTTGTTGCAGATGTCTAGTGAGGTACATGCCAAATGGGGCATTGTAGTCGATGATTGGCCCAATGAGGGAAGAGTAGAGGGAGGCAATGACCTCTTTCTTCCTGGATGCAAAACCCTTAGTAATGATATGTGTCACATGGACATTCTGACCACAGTGGCAATGTGGTGGTCAAAAGAGAGATTGCTGTCAGCCTGTGTTCCCAGATCTCTTATAACGCCTTCTGAGTTCAGTGGACTACCATCGATGCAGTAATTCATGGGAACTAGGTTTTTTCCAAATGGGATGATGACACATTTTTTGACACTGAGCTTAAGGTCATGGTTCTGACACCAGTCATTGGTCTCAGTGAGGCCTTTTTGTAGGATGTCAACATCACTTGGGGAGTTAATAATGGCTCCAAAAACACAAACCACACCAAGAAAAAGCTGGAATAAAAACTTTACTAGTGAATATTCAGTACACCAAGCAGCACATATTTTTATACATCTTAATTCATTGAATAATTAAACAATGATGCAATTAATTAAATGTAAATTGCCTAGTCCCATTCCTGTTTAGTATACCAACACTCAAACACTCCTTATACATATATTAAAGTACCTAATTGTCACCCACAATATTATATATAAAAAATAATACATTTAAATTGCATGTAATGCTTCTAAGTTTAATACTTCTGAATAGATGAAGAAATATATTTTAAGATTATTTTATAATTATGTTATAAACTGTATTGAACACGTTGATATTACAATATTATAATAGCATAAATAACAGAAATATCAGGACAGAAGAATAATATACATTTAAACCATCTTTAACTGACATTCAACTTACATTTAAATTAATATCAAGATTTAATCCCCCTGGGTGTAAAGTGCTGAAATTAATAATACATTTAGTTTCTAACCACATCAATCACCTTACAAATTCAACCCCTTGGCAAAAACTGGGCTTAACCAGCACACTGTAAAAGAAGGTTGAATCTGAACCATCATGGTACCTAACAAAATGTTCTGCTACAGGGCTTTCCAATCTACCTCTCCTGATATCCCCTAAGTGTTCCGTAATCTGTTTTTTCACTGCCCTTTTAGTCTGCCCTGTATACCATTGTACTGAAGAACATCCACACCCTATAATGTAAATCACCCCCCAGGATTCACAATTATACTGATCCCTTGCCTTATACACCTTTCCATTGATGTTAACCCCAGCTATATTCTTAATCTTCTTACACACTATACATTTTCCACAAGAGAAGCTACCTTTTCTTCCATGTTCTCTTTCCAACTTACTTGTGGATAACAATTCCTTAAGATTCTTGAATCTGCTATTGGAGAAAGTGACCTTCTCTCGAAAAAGTTTCCTGAGATTCCCATCATTGGTGATGATAGGCCAGAATCTATTCACTAACTTTCTCAGAATCTCTGAGAAAGGTGAAACTTGAATACAAAGAACATTTTGTTTTGCTCCTCTCTTTCGTCCAAATTCTGGACATCACTTCTATTGCTCTATACTTCTTTTCGCGTTGTGGTATGTGCCAGCCCCAATCTTTTTCTAACTTTGTTTTCAGCTACGGTTAGAATGCCCTCATCATAACCTCTACTATGAAGTTTGTTCCTAACCCTCTCAAATTCAACCCTCAGCCTTGCTTTATCTGAGGTGTTGTTAGCTATGTGTAGATATTCACCATATAGTAATGATGATAATAAGTGGGGAACATGCATGCTATCAGCCGTGAGGAAATTGTTGGCAGCGGTAGCTTTGACAAAAGGTCTAAATTCTACTGTAAAATCCCTCCCCACAAAGAATTCCAAATCTAAATATTGTACTATTTCCCTGCTGGTATCAAATGTGAATTCCAAACCAAAGCGATTATCCTGCAGCTGCAACATAAAATCCTGAAATTTCTCCATTTCCCTCCTACAAAATAAGATCATCTATGTATCTCTTAAAATAGTATGACCTTATGCTTGTAGAACTCTGAGTTATAAATGTAAGAATTTTCAAAGTAATTCATGAACAGAATTGCATATACAGGGGCATAATCTGCCCCCATTGCAGTACCTTCTTTTTGCAAAAAACATTTGTTACCAAAAACAAAACAATTGTGGGTTAAAGAAAATTCCAACAGATGTATGAGAAAGTCTGTATGTGGACCTTTCCCTAAAATATTTATAACTGCTTTCAAACCCCATTTGTTTTTGATATTTGTATATAACGAATTGATATCCACACTGGCCCAATAATAATAATTGAACCACTTCATGCCTCCTATAGTATCTGAAAGCTCTTTTCTATTCTTAATGTGTGACATGATTCTGCTCAAACAATTCTTAAGCTGAAAGACCAGAAACATGCCCATATTTTGCAAATAAGCTCCCTTTCCAGACACTATGGCCCTTCCTGGTGGATTGTGGATATCCTTATGTATTTTAGGTATCACTTTGAATCTGGCATCCTTGGGTTTTTTAAATATAGTTTTTTAACATCTAATGAACATAAAAAGCCAGGCCTTTCCCCTCTCTCCAAAATTTCCAACAGTAGTACATTGAATTCCTTGACAGGTTTGAGGGACAATATTTCATATACTGATGCATCCTCCAACAGGGTCATGGCCATATTATGATACTGATTTTTAGTCATTATCACCCAATTGCTCCTCTTGTCTGCCTGTGTAAATATGTGTTTATCACAATTCTGCCTTAAATGTTGCAGAACCTCCCACTGTGTTCTGGTCAAATTAAATTTCTTATTGTTTTTACTAAAATTCTGATACTCAGTTTCTAACTGCTTACATAACACATTCTCAAAAACACATATATTGGCAGATATTTTGGGCTGCATAAAGAGACTATTATATGGCACTTGTGGTATTTGTAATCTCCCATACCCTGTCACAAAGCTTACATTACTGTCAACAACATGACACCGCCCCCCCCGGCATGCTTTCTGCTACTTCATATTCCTCACAGTCATAAATTGACACATTTAATAAAGAATCTTCCCCGCTGATATTAGTTTCATCATACCTTGCATCATTTATTGTGTCATTAACATTTTCCGCAGATTCTTGGCTTAACCCGCCTTTTTTGTTATCAAAAAATACATTTAAATGTAACTTATGACAAAAATGGATTACTTCCAAGATAAAATCAGCAAGGCTGGGAAAATGTGAGGGGATGAATTTAACACCTTTATCTAAAAGAGAAATGATGTCCTGGTCAAGAGTCAAATCAGACAAATTCACAATGTTTAAATAATCCATATTTCTTACATTACTGTTTAGTCCAATAAATGAAGAAAATGTCCGATTCACCCCTCAATGGTATTCTGCTTCATCTGGCACATCAATTCCTCTTCCTTCTGTTTTTGTTATTGCTGCTGTTGTTACTATTGCCGGTGTTCGAATTCCCCTGCCATTTATGCCCTCGGCCTCTAAAGCCCTCAGAAGTCCCTTTCTGCGGCGTAGAATCTATTGTCTCTTCATTCAGGTCCTCAAAGGACACACTTTTCTTGCTACTCGAAGCCTTTTCCCCCAAGGACATGGAAGAATTGCGTAGCTCCTAGCCTCTGCTGCCTAACCGCTGTGCCATCTGCCTCCCTCTAGTCTCCTTACGCTGCCAGGCAAACACCAAATTATTTTTGTAATCGTTGATGTCTCGCTGTAACTTACTCTTCTTTCGAAGGGTCACAGACTCCTCCACCTTAACCATTCTCCCCTTAATGTCTTGTAGTTTTAAATCTAGGGCAGCATTGGTTGTAATCTCTGCCAAGTGCATCTGAGTCTGCAGAATATCGGCGCATATCTTTTCCTGCTGCCTGACATTGCATTTAATGAGCAATCTCAACCAAGCCTTAGTGCAAGCAAGAGAGGCAGCATTCCATTCACTTAACAGATCACCTTTATCTTCCGTGAACTCATATGTTGGCAATCTGTTTATTCTGAGGCCTCTAGGAGTGATATCTAAAGCTATATATCTTTCAAGAAGCTTGATATCATAAAACAAAGTCACCACTTTTGTTAGAAGCCACTCCAATTTCAAAAAATCCACCTCATTCACATTTACTTCTCCTGTGGCCCAAGGGTCATCAACGGCAATTCTCTCCTCTCTTTTTCTCCATACACTCAAACAAGAGAAGCGGGAACCATATGCTGCCATATTCCTCACCTCCTGGATAGACAACATTGTTTAAACACACCCCGAAAATAGTTCCAAAAACACAAACCACACCAAGAAAAAGCTGGAATAAAAACTTTACTGGTGCATCCGGTACCTCGGCTTACGCCTTCAAGGAATATTCAGTACACCAAGCAGCACATATTTTTATACATCTTAATTCATTGAATAATTAAACAATGATGCCATTAATTAAATGTAAATTGCCTAGTCCCATTTAATAATCGCTCCCAACTTGCAATTGTCTGTGAACTTTGTCAGCCAAAGTCCCTTCATGTTGGCTTGAAATTCTGAGAAGTAGATACCAAACAGGAGAGGACCCAGGACTGATCCCTGTGGGACTCCACTCATGATTGGTTGGCAGTCTGACTTGGAGTCAGCTACTTTCACACTGTGGGTTCTATCTGTGAGCCAGTTTGCAACCCACCTAATGATATAGCGGTTGATGCCTAGCTCAGTGAGTTTTTCTATGATTCCTGAGTGGGGAATGGTATCAAAGGCCTTGGCCAGATCAAGGTAGGCTATATCAACTACCTTGCCTTCATCCACAGCTCTGGTGACTGATTCAAAGAAGTCGACCAAGTTGAGCAGGCATGACCTACCCTTCACAAAACCAAACTGTGTGGGATCTAGAGTTTCAAGATTCCCTGTATCCTTGTTTATTAGATCGATGATGATGCGTTCCATAGCTTTGCATATCAGACTTGTCAGGCTAATGGGGCGATAGTTCCCAGGGTCTGTAGTCGCTCCTCTTTTGTGGAGAGGGATGACTGTATCAGTGTGCCATTCGGTAGGGACAAAGCCTGAAGTGAGGCTGTGACTGAACAGGGCACACAAGTGAGGTGCCAGTTCACTCTGTAGTTCATGTAGAACATAGCCAGAGATATTGTCAGGTCCCATAGAAGCTGTATTCTTGGCATTGGACAGTGCTGTTTTAACCTGTGCTGCAGTAATACTGGGTGCCTGGCAATCTACTGGTATTGTGATTGGTCCTTTGGGGGGGGGGTAAAGTTGGGCACTGAATCTGTCGGCCAGTATATTGGCAATATTTGTTGGCTCGTTATAGGAGGTACCATTGTGCAGTAGCTCAGAGCAAATCTGGGTATTGCCGCGGAGATTCTTTACATAACTATAGAAGGCCTTGTCGTTGTCTTTACTATCTGCTGCAATTCTGTTTTCATAGCTAGCTTTAGAGGATTTGATGAGGGATCTCAACTTTTTGTTGAGGCTGATAAGGGAGTTTTTCCAGTCTTGAGACTTCACCTTATTCCGCATCAGTTTCCTCCTTCTGTTGTAGAGTTTGTTTATGGTAGGGGACCACCAGATTGGCTTCCTTTTTTGGAGGAGAGCGTCTTGGTTCTATTGGGTATGGCGAGATCCATGCATTTGTGTACATGTTCGTACAGTGCATTGGTGTATGATTCAGCGGTCATGCAACTATTCTCCATTTGCATGGGTGCTGTGAAGTTAGCCACCTCTGTTTTTAGGAGCCCAAAGTTAGCTTTGGAGAAGTTTTTCATGGTAGTTAACTTTGTGGGGGGTGGGGAGTGGGATGTGGATTTCCAAGGTGATTAGTTTCTGGTCGACTCTAACGAGGGAGTAGTTGACTATTGGTGTAGAGCAATGGTCGTCCATGTCAGTAATGACCAGGACAAGGATGTTGCTACCTCTAGTGGGGGTAAGAATAAGGTGGTCCAGGGCACTGGAATTAATGAATTCCAGGAAACGTTGAGCAAGTGTATTGGTACTTGAGTAGTTTTCCTAGTTAATGGAGGGGTACTTGAAGTCACCCAGTATGAGAGTGTTAGGTTGGACCCTAATATTCTCCAGCGTGCTTAATAATGTGGATGTGAAATTGCAAGGAAAATTTTCAAGTAACAACGAAAGGGTGGTTTACTGTGTCCTATGCTCGAGATGTCCTTGTTTTTATATTGGTAAGAGCAAAAGGAAATTTAGGAATAGAATATATGAAAATTTAAAGGATATAGATTTAAACAAGGTCACAAATGCGCTTGCAAAACTTTGGATTCATTATACTGGAGGATTTAGTAATTAATGAAAGGGGTAGGACATGGACTTTAACACTTGAGAAACCTGAATTGCTGTGACAAATGTGATTGCAACTCACTGGCCTGGCTTAAATGAACATGTTTCCATCTCCTGTATGTTAAAATTAAAATCATTGGAGAGAGAATAATTTTTTAGTTGATTTTTTAACGATTTTTTTCACTTAGTTTAATTATTTTGTGTATTTTTTTTTACCTAGTTTTCATTGTATGGTACATCCTATTCAAGACGAAGTGTTTGTTCTAATTGTTGGACAGTTTTATGAATGGGAACAATTTCATGCATTTTGATTGGTTGAGCTGGGTGTGTGTGATCGCTGTGATGACATTCTGTTTCAATTCTGGTTTAAATAGAAGTGGGTTCACTGTATATATTTTATCTGAGAAAGTTTCTGAATTAACAGAGATGAAAGCATTAATTTGAGAGTGTTTTATTTTAACAGATTAAAGTGTTCTTTTTCACTACACTTTTGTGGTCCTGCTTTCACCAGGTAGTGATTCATAAGGGTTCCTGACATATGGCAGGCAGTGAAAAAAATCCTCATGAGTCATCAGTGACAGAGAAAGGAATCAAGGAAGCTGCATAAGTAAACGAATGAATGTGAAAAACCTTGGGTAGCACAAATGATTGGCACAAGGTCATTGTACACCAGCAGACAGAATAAAAGGAAAATGAAGAAATTCATTGACAAAAGCATGCATTTTATGACAAGGTGTGTACAGGAGAAGAATTACCCCCTTTACAATTCCATGTGAAGACATTCTTTTCATAGATATTGTTATTCTGTTCTAAATTATGTATATGCTTTAGTCAGATGAAAAATCTAGTGCAAAAATGTTCTCTTGTTCTTGTTTTTACATAGCTTTCATTAATTAACATTAACATCTTAAATGTGATTTTAGTCTGTGTATATAAGAGGTCAAAATAAATAACATTTTCAGTCAGCTTCCTTGGTAATTGAATAGACAACGTAATCATATTCTTGATGCATTACATCCTTAATACATTCAACTGGCAGATGACATACTGCCCTATCATTAAATGTGTTTACCATATTCGTCAGTGCTCTGTGCAGTTCTTACACATGTAATCGGTTTGCTTGTTTTCCTTTGATCTGCTTCTAGCACAGCCTTATCCTGTAGGACAACTTGTTAACAGGCAGGACGCTTGAATCACCCTACACCTACTTACAGACAGTGGAAAGGAGCAATGCATCATAATACATCTTAAAGTCTTACAACATCTGCTGTCAAAGTCTGTAATCATAGCGTGTAGCAAAGGCCTGGAATAGAATCCTGCACTGATCAGGTAATACATGAAATTCTTTTATTTACATCACAACTATAAGAATTCCTCACAAACTCCTGGCTTTGCACATGCTGCTCCCCTGGCTAATAATTTTATCTCCTACTGCTTGCACTGTCTCTGTTTTTCCTTTTTCTACTTCCCTCTTTATTTCTCCTGGCTGCCATGATAATTCCACGTATCATGTCTAATAAATACTTATTTCTCACGCTCCCATCCTGTCCTCTCCTCTTTATTTTCCACTGTTTGAATGTTCCACTCTGGCATTTGCTTTATGAGTGAGTAATACACTCACTTATAATATGTCAACACATTTCATTGCTACAAGATATTCTATTTATCTTGTTTTACTGATCGTATATAATTCTATGTAATATGATATGTGTATTAATATTTGTATTAATCTATGGATTTAAGTATATTACAATATTATGTCATTTTTCAATAATGTATATGTATCGTCATTTCTTATATTTTTGGAGATTTTCTTCATGAACCTCCACTGAAAATGAATAAAATTATCTAATCAGACTTTCCCGGTAAAAAAAAAACAAAACAAAACATCAATAAATAAATAAATAAATGATACATGAATTCATCCCAGGCCAGAGAAAAGCCACAACTACAATAAAATGATACATTTCTTTCTGACTCCCTAAACAAGTTACAGTATTGCAAAACACAAACACGCACACATACACACACACACACACACACACACACACACACACACACACACACACACACACACACACACACACACACACAAAAACACACATGCACACTAGCACACACGCGCGCACAAACACACACACACACACACACACACACACACACACACACACACACACACACACACACACACACACACACACACACACACACACACACACACACACACACACACACACACGCACACACATTTACACGTATACACATGTACAAATGCACATGCATACAAGCACACACACAGACACACAAAAAGCACATGTGCATGGACTCACTGACACAGCTACACACATGCACACAAGAGCACACAGGCTTACACACATACTTGTGCAGTGGAGGCACATAAACTTTAACTGATAATACCAAATAATTTCTCAAGGGCAGCATTTTGTACATTCCAAAATTCTCCAATTTTCATATTCAAATATTATAAAAAAATGTTTATAGCATGCATAATGTGTATATTGATTCAGGTAGACAATGAGTGAATTTTATGGTTTGCTTAACATAACAGCATTAGATAGTTTTAATTAATGAATGACTTACTTTACATTTTTTAAATGTGCACTAATAGGCAAATGTGATTATCCCAATGTGAAAAGGGCATTTTTTAACAGAGCACCATGAGCACAAGAAAATTAGAGGTTTTTGTTTAAGCTCCTACATTATGCAAGTAAGATAAGCAGATTCAAGTGCACCTCTGATCTTTGAAGACAAATTATATTTTTTTCTGTTAAATCTGGAAGATTTGTAGTTCTTTCTGCATCTGCTGCCATTTTTGAAAGATGCATTCCTTTCTTTCCTTACTATTATTAAACAATAAACTTTATTGGATTTTCACAGCAGCATACAAAAAAGAGAATATAAACTCTGCATTAACAGTAACATCCTAATGCATAAATCTCATGTGACAAACATATGTACTTTTAGATCATCTCATTTCTTTTGTCAAAACCACATATTATTATTTTTTACTGTTTCCATTTAGATAAAAGTTGTCTGTACCATTATATACTATATGTCTTATATCGCCCAGAGATGGTATCTGTCTCACCATGTCCAGAATGTCCGAGTTGAACATGATACGCTTTAGGAATAAACAGTGATAAATATATATAAACAATCTCATAATTAAAAAATATATGTTTTGCAGTAATAATTGTACATAAACAGTCACCCATTTAAACAAATACATTTAACAATACAGTCTACTCCAATTCCATCAAATTACCCTTATCAAGCATAAGATGTATGTATACACTGTTACAAAACGAGGTACTGCAGCTACAGCTAGCTGGGATTTTTTAAATAATTATATGTTCATTTGTGAATATCAGGCTAATTTATACAAGATGCTGGTGTGACAAATGTATTAGAACTGTATGTCATATAAGATGCTTGTGTTATGAATGTATTATAACTGCATGTCATGTGTATATCAAACTGCTTTGAACAGACATGCGTGTTGAAAAGGAATTTGTAAAGTGCTATGTTTGAAATGTAACCACAGTGTGCCTACTGCAGAGAACAGAAATGTACATGCTCTATTGTAACTGCTTAAATGTATCTGTTTTAACAGAAGAAATGGGAGGGATAACCACAGTCCAGCAAACTTTAGAAAAATATCTGAAATTAAATTACTTCATAGGCCATAAAGAGGCTATCTCACAGGTTTCAATGCAGCCAGAGACATAAAGTCTGTACTAGGAGGCTTTCTGTATTGTCTTTGGGGTGAACTAATTACTACTCTGAAAGCATGAAGGAATGCAATTGTTTTATGACTTCTAGCACCTGCCAAAGTTCTGAGAAAAAAACCCTTGTATGTATAGTTTACAGGTAGGTGCAAAGTCCTGCCAGCTTCAGCAATGGGAGTTTTACCTGGGAACTAGAAGTCAAATGACAAGAAATGATGTCATTCTGCAAGCTATCCCAGCAGTAATATTTATATATTATTTTGAGAAGTCTCTTAGTGAGACAGAACATTATGTATTCTGTCTTGGACCTGACAACAAGAAGAACCATTCACCATATAATCTACCTTGCTCAATTAGTGAGTTTTTAGGGTATAGTAATTCTCTTAGATACAGTCAAGAATATAGTGAAGCTTAGTTTAAATATTTTTCTTTATTTGTTTGAGCCTGTCCTGCAATGTTGTTTTAAATATTTCTTGTGATTCTGAACTCTGATGTTACTGTGACTATATAGTTAGTATTGTCTTGTTCATTTATTATTTATTATTAAATATATTTAAACCTTTCATTGTGGCTGACCTTTGTAGAAATATTTAAGTTTTGAAAGTACTTGCATATTTATTTGGTGACACTTTGTGGGCCACTCCTAATAGCCTTGCTTGTGGCCAGATGACCATTTGTATTATTAATATTACACAGTAAATTTGATCAGTTTTGTTAAAAGCCTTAAGGTAGCTGGCAGGTGGGACTGGTGGCAGTGGTAACTACCTTATAGTCTGAGCAAAAGGGGGCATAGCTAGTAAACCTATGCCAGCCTTCCCAAGGTGTGTGTGTGTGTGTGTGTGTGTGTGTGTGTGTGTGTGTGTGTGTGTGTGTGTGTATGTGTGTGTGTGCGTGTGTATGTAAAAGCAAACCTCAAAGGGTGTGTGCATCATCTACTTGGGCAGGGACACAAACCACTGGTTGGACAGAGAGGGTACTGGAGGTCTTGGCTTGATCACTCAGCTGAGATCTCAACTCTATAGCTGTGCCAGTGGGGAGTCTTATTGGGGATCGGGAGAAAGAGTGAGAAACCAGCCCCAGACTGACTGTGGTGTATGCATGCTCTTAAGGGAAATTGCAATTGATGTAGACAGGGCTGCATCTGGAAATGCTCTGTGTGTATCTGTTACCCTCCCAATGAACATCCCCTCCCATAGGTGCCAATGGTGAGGATTGAGGCTCCTTGATTACTGGCCCACAGGTGGGCTATCCATGTCACATATTGGTTGGCAGTGGTGGGTTGTCACACACACACACACACACACACACACACACACACACACACACACACACACACACACACACACACACACACACACATATATATAAAACAGTATAGAAACATACTCCCATCTTTATCTAGTTTCCATTTCTTTGTTCCCTTAGTCAATTTGATATTTTCTTCTTTCTGACTAAGCATTTTTCTCCTGCCTTTCCTGATCTCTCAACTCATATTCACTTGTATCCCGTTTGTTTTCTATTTTAGTAACATCTTTTCTGCCACTAATAGAACTATAGACATTAACACTTTGAGTTGCAATGATTTTCCTCCTGACCTCCAGCCTAATAAAAACACGCCCCTAGTGAGATTCATTTCAACAACACTTAATTTAATAATAGTCCTAACGCATTCCACCTTCTACTTTTACAGATCCTCACAATCCAAAATTTATGCTCCCATATGCCCACCTTTTCATTAGCACATCTGCAACATGTCACATGTGTAAGACTCATTGGTGTATACAAATATCTGTGTTGACATTTCCACCCAAATCTTCTAAAGTTACTTGATTTCATAGCATACCTAGAAGCCTGATGGACTGCTCATCATTCTTCTTTCCTCAGAGATATTCCCAGTCAACTCTCCCAGCCTTGTCTTATTGATATGGCATATTGTCCTTGCAGCTCGAGTAATGTACCTTCTGATTCGTGCCTGCTTTTTTGCTGTTCCAACAGCTCTGGCCCTTATTATAAATGTAACTATAAACAGTTTATTGTGGTGCACATGGGTGCTCTCATTGATTTCATCATATCCCTTGACAATACCCAATAACGCAATTGTCCACTCAGAGTTAAATTAAATGCTAACTTTGCTTCTTCCAAGGTTCTAACTTGTTTACCCATGTCTGTCTGTTCCCAGTATTTTAACTCATTACCTTTCCACCTCCACACAACTGAGGCTCCCTCCCTTTTCTAATTCAACCTAAGTCCCACTGAATAACCTTGTGGAGTAATCATTTTTCCCACATTATTATGTTTTTGAATGAAATAATTTACTTAAACTTAATCTCAGAAAAAGCTTAGCATAACCACTTTCCGTCCTCTACTTTAACCCATACTAACCTTCATCTTCCTCCTTGAGTACGCAACTTTGTTCTTAATTTGGCATTACAATCTGAATTTGGTGTTACATAGATTAGTGTGGTCTTTGTGGCCATAAAATAAGTTTTCAAATCCAGGAAACCAAGTCCCTTCATTCTTGGGCAAAATCAGTTTCTCCCACTCTTTCTGTCTCATGCTTACAATCCCAAAAAAATGTTAAGTCTTTTGTAAGCTTGTGCCATATTTGTCTTCCTGAGTTATAAAATATGCCTGCCAAACATATGGTTTAATAGGCACTAAATACAACCAAAAATCCAAGAGTCAAGGCAAAGCTAAACTTCATACACAAGAAACCAATGATAAAACAAACGTAACAACATGTAGCTACACATTGCTGTGTTTGTTTTATCATTAATAGGCACTAAAAACATTTGGACTGTCTGCACCTTACTACCCTCCTCCATTAATAGACTTCCATGTCTATAACTTATCTATCCTTGCTGTTTCTTCCCAGATTTCTATTACGTTGCATATACCACATTAAGTAGACAAGTAGGTACCTAATAATGTTGTGTCTCCATAAATATGGATATTTTGTACCAAGTCATGTTTGAGAATGTAATTCAAAATGATGGCTCTTAGTTTTGCCTCATTTCGTTCTACCTAGCTGATGTGTTATAGTCATTCAATTTGCCAAATAGTGTTCCAAGGTCTTTTTTAGGATTTATGTTAAGAGTTACATCATCCATAAACATGGCGGTTTTTCCTGATTAGGTGCCCACCTCTACCGCATTATCTTAGAAACACTAATGTCTTTCACCAGTGTTTCCAACTGTACTGCAAAGAGCAATGGTGAGAGCAAGCAGATGTGCCTTGTACCTCTCAGCAAACTCACTGATCCCAATAATTGCCCTCTCTACTTCAGTAAAGCTGTGGAACCACTGCATATTCTAAATAATGAATCCATCCACATTCATTAGAAGTTCATTTTCCTGAACACCTCTTCCAAAAATTTCCAGCTTACCATTCCAAAGGATTATTCTGCATCTAATCTTATCAGTTGTAAAGTTTTACCCCTGCTTACCACATTTTTTTGGATTATCAGTAATTATTTCAGTGTTTTATTGATGTCAAATGTTTGCCTCCCCTCTACAAAACTCCACTGGTCCAGTAATAATAATATTCTTAAACTTACTGCTAATAGTTTGGCCATTACTGTCCTGGAGACCTCATAGTCTTAGTTTAAAATTTAAATGAGTCTATAAGACCCCAGGGTGGTCAATTCTTTCCCTTCTTTAGGATTTGCCATGACTACCACCTCCTGTCATGAAGGGGGAATTTCTCCTACTCTAAGGATATCATTAATCATTGCTGGATCGGTCGAGGCCCGGGTTAACAAGGACCGCCACCAGTACTGTTGGCCAACAGGGTGCTGGCGGAAATTGGGCTACTGTTGGCCGAAGGAGGAGAAGAGGCGGAAGGCATGCCTGAAGGCTGGTAAAGGCTAGGACTGTGATAGTGAGGGTCGGAACTTTGAATGTTGGCAGTATGACTGGTACAGGGAGAGAGCTAGCTGATATGATGGACCGAAGGACAGTTGGTATATTGTGTGTGCAAGAGACCAGATAGAAGGGGAGCAAGGCTAGGTGTATCGAAGGTGGTTTCAAATTGTTTTATCATGGTGTGGCTGTTTTGGAGGTGAAAAGAGTGTTGGATAGAGTGATGTTTATGAAGCTGGAAATTGATGGTGTAATGATGAATGTTGTTAGTGCATATGCTCCACAAGTTGGGTGTGCGATGGATGAGAAAGAAAATTTTTGGAGTGAGTTAGATGAAGTGGTGATGACTGTACCCAAGGGTGAGAGACTGGTGATTGGAGCAGATTTCAATGGGCATGTTGGTGAAGGGAACAGAGTGGATGAGGAAGTGATGCATAGGTATGGTGTTAAGCAAAGGAATGCAAAAGGTCAGATGGTAGTGGATTTTGCGAAAAGGATGGACATGGCTGTGATGAATACGTATTTTAACAAGAGGGAGGAGCATAGGGTGACATACAAGAGTGGAGGAAGATGCACACAGGTGGATTATATCTTATGTAGAAGGGCCAATCTGAAGGAGATTGGAGACTGTAAAGTGGTGGCAGGGGAAAGTGTAGTTAGGCAGCATAGGATGGTGGTTTGTAGGATGACGTTGGTGATCAAGAAGAGGAGGATGAGTGTGAGGGCAGCACCAAGGATCAAATGGTGGAATTTAAAAAAGGGTAATTGTGAGGTGATGTTCAGGGAAGAGTTAAGACAGGTACTGGGTGGCAGTGAAGAGTTACCGAATAGCTGGGTAACTACAGCAGAGCTAGTAAGAGAGATGGCTAGAAAGGTGCTTGGTGTGACATCTGGAAAGAGGAAGGAGGACAAGGAGACCTGGTGGTGGAATGAAGAATTGCAGGAGAGTATACAGAGAAAGAGGTTGGTGAAGAAGAAGTGGGATTGTCAAAGAGATGAAGAAAGTAGACAAGAGTATAAGGAGATGAGGTGCATGGCAAAGAGAGAGGTGGCGAAGGCTAAGGATAAAGTGTATGAAGAGTTGTATAAAAGGTTGGACGCTAAGGAGGGAGAAAAGGACCTGTACCGATTGGCTAGACAGAGGGACCAAGCTAGGAAAGATATGCAGCAGGTAAAGGTAATAAAGGATAATGAGGGAAACGTACTCACAAGCGAGGAGAGTGTGTTGAGGAGATGGAAAGAGTACTTTGAGGGGTTGATGAATGAAGAGAATGAGAGGGAGAAAAGGTTGGATGATGTGCAGATAGTGAATCATGAAGTACAATGGATTAGCAAGGAGGAAGTAAGGATAGCTATGAAGTGGATGAAGAACGGAAAGGCTGTTGGTCCCGATGACATACCTGTGGAAGCATGGAGGTGTTTAGGTGAAATGGCAGTGGAGTTTTTAACTAGATTGCTTAATGAAATCTTGGAAAGTGAGAGGATGCCTGAGGAATGGAGAAAAAGTGTTTTGGTACCAATTTTTATGAATAAGGGTGATGTAACTACAGAGGGATTAAACTGATCAGTCACAGCATGAAGTTATGGGAAATAGTAGTGGAAGCTAGGTTAAGAAGGGAGGTGATGATTAGTGATCAGCAGTATGGTTTCATGCCGGGAAAGAGCACTACAGATGCAATGTTTGCTCTGAGAGTGTTGATGGAGAAGTACAGAGAAGGTCAGAAGGAGTTGCATTGTGTCTTTGTGGACTTAGAGAAAGCATATGACAGGGTGCCTAGAGAGGAGTTGTGGTATTGTATGAGGAAGTCGGGAGTGTCAGAGAAGTATGTAAGAGTGGTACAGGATATGTACGAGGGTAGTGTGACAGCGGTGAGGTTTGCGGTGGGAGTGACAGATGCGTTTAAGGTGGAGGTGGGATTACATCAAGGATCAGCTCTGAGCCCTTTCTTATTTGCAGTGGTGATGGACAGGTTGATAGATGAGATCAGACAGGAGTCCCCGTGGACTATGATGTTTGCAGATGACATTGTGATCTGTAGTGAGGGTAGGGAACAGGTGGAGGAGACCCTGGAGAGGTGGAGATATGCTCTAGAGAGAAGAGGAATGAAGGTCAGCAGGACTAAGACAGAATATATGTGTGTGAATGAGAGGGAGGATAGAGGAATGGTGAGGATGCAGGGAGTAGAGGTGGCAAAGGTGAATGAGTTTAAGTACTTGGGATCAACAGTTCAGAGTAATGGTAAGTGTGGAAGAGAGGTGAAGAAGAGAGTACAGGCAGGATAGTGTGGGTGGAGAAGAGTGTCAGGAGTGATTTGTGACAGACGAGTACCAGTAAGAGTGAAAGGGAAGGTCTACAAGAGGGTAGTGAGACCAGCTATGTTATATGGGCTGGAGACAGTGGCATTGACAAAAAGGGAGGAGTCAGAGCTTGACGTGGCAGAGTTGAAGATGTTAAGATTTGCACTGAGTGTGACGAGGATGGACAGGATTAGGAATAAGTATATTAGAGGGTCAGCCCAGGTTGGAAGGTTTGGAGACAAAGCCAGAGAGGCAAGATTACGTTGGTTTTGGACATGTGCTGAGGAGGGATGCTGGGTATATTGGGAAAAAGATGCTAAGGATGAAGCTGCCAGGTAACAGGAAAAGAGGAAGGCCTAAGATAAAGTTTATGGATGTGGTGAGAGAGGACATGCAGGTGGTTGGTGTGACAGAGCAAGATGCAGAGGACAGGAAGAAATGGAAACAGTTGATCTGCTGTGGCGACCCCTAATGGGAGCAGCCGAAAGAAGAAGAAGAAGAAAGATTGCTGCCCATATATTTATTACCTTACTTTATGTCAGTTTCAGTATTTCTATTGGAATGTTGTCCATCCCCAGTGTCTTCCCAGTTTTAGTGCCTTAATAGTATCAAGGATTTCTTGGACTCTTTTCTGGCTGTAAATATTTATCTTTCCTTCTGATCTAGTTTATTTAGATGTAGGTTCCTGAAATAACCTTTAATCCTGTCATTACCTGTGTCTGATTCCCCATTTTGTTTATACAAAATATGATAGTATTCCATTATTACCTCTATTTCCTTTGGATATATTTCCAATCTACCTGTATTTGGGTGTTTGATTTTCATAATCATCCGCAATATGATTTGCTGTCTCAGCTGTCATGCCAGCAGTTTGGTTGTCTTAGCAGAACATTCAAAAACATTTTTTTCAATTCCTTGGCCGTCTATTTATTACTATCTCTACATAGTGTATCATGCTATTTGTTGCCTCTTTTAGTTGGTCCTCTAAGAACTCTCTATCTCTCACCCTTACTTTCTCCTGCAATAATTTCACTGTCACCATTTCATTTCAATAATTACTTTGCACTGTGTTCCAAGTTTCTCTAGCTTTATAATAAAAAGCTGCTTACTTTTCCCCTTCACCCCCGTGTAATTCTTCATTATAAAAGCCCTCTTTGGATTTATCTGATCTAATAATCCCTGTAGATTTTGAACTAATCAGTCTTTGAAATTCTACATGTTTAGAAGGTAAGTTTGTAAATGTCAGTCTTCCCAGCCTAACATCATATAATCATATTGTAAAGTAATCTGCAGAGGTGCGTGGCTGGTGTAACTATTGGATATGTTATAATTGAATGTACCATACACATACGCTCCTTATCATCTATCCAACTTAGTCCAGTTGTTGCATTTACTAGAATAATATGTAAACTCTGCATCAGCATCTTTCACTTTGCCTAGATCTGCCATACCAAATGCTTCCATGTATCTCTAAGCACCGAACCTCCCTGGGGATCCTCACTGCTCCGCATCCTTCTATTCCATCATCTTTGATCTTTGCTGGGAAAACTATCTTCTGCCCTTATCAATATCTGTGATAGGAAGGCCACACTATTACCCACTTTATGCCTAATATTCATTGTCTTATTACTTTGGGGACATAAACATTAGCAATCATTAACATTTTTCTCCATCACCTGCCTTGCATCCCTACATACCTACCTTGATTATCTTTCAGTTCCATATTCTTCTTCACTAATATCAGTACTCCTGTACATCTCTTTCTCTCTCTCTCTTCAGACCAGCTTACCACCACATCATATTCATTTTTTTAATTAAACTTTCATGTTTCTTTATAATAAAGAGTGTTTTCTGTAGAAACGCTGCCTGTGCACCACTTTTACAATGTAGGTTGGCAACCTCCCTACTGTTTTTTTAATCAGCCAACACCTTAACATTCCAGGCAAATATATTCTGGGTTTGTTTCACCATTTACTAATTACAAAGTCTTGATCCTTCTTTGTTAAGTCATTTATATCATATAAACTTCACTACCAATCTGTGTTCCTTATGAAGCTTTTGTAGTTGGCTCCTGTATATGTGCACTCTTTTGTCTTTTCTGCTACTAATATTTTCATGACTGTGTAGACATCTGTAACCAAGGTAATCCAGCAACAATCCCCCCTAACAAAACTTACAACTATACATATTAAATGTATTTAGTTGAAGTTACCTACCAAACCAATTAGCAAGCTCTCAAGGTAGCTATATCCCTCACCCATCACTTTTCTATCTCTCCTTAGCAAGCATACTGCTCAACTGTACAGATTTTTGCAGAATGCCCAGATTTTTGCCTCATATTTTTGGTCCATTTTTCATAATGCTGTGTTTTTTTGACAAATCTTTAAAGATTGACGTCAGAAAATACTGACAGACATTTGAGTTTTGAACTTCATACCTACAGAAAATTAATGCTAATGCAAAACCTGTTATTCTGTCAACTCTCTAAGTTTGTAAGAGCAGTATTTAAAAATTGTCCCTATTTTTGGACCTTTGTCCCCCCCCCCCCCATTATTTATGGCTTTGTCCAGATGTTGAGGGTTGGGAGGGTGGCCTAATAGTTAAGGTGTTTGCCTTACAAGCACAAAGTACAGGGTTTGAATCTCATAGGGGATAATTGGCTAGGCTTAAAATGGCTCGCAAGGGCAGTTAGCCTAGTACTAATCTATGAACCTCTGTTGTGGTTTGAGAGGTGTATTAGTGAGCTATTATGCTCTCTTACTGCTGTATCAGTTTATATTTGTAGTCCTTCTCTATTCTCAGGAGGATTCTTGTTTGGATACTGAAGACATTTCTGTGATTATTCATTTTGACCCTCCCCCTTATTTTGGTTTATTCAAACTTCTTTCTCATTATTTTAAACTTTGTTATTTTCTCACATTTCCTTGTTACATAGCATACTACACTTCACTGTCTAGTCAGTGATGCCAATCTATTACTAAATATATCTTACTTTATATTGGTTGTTTCTTCAGTGGAAGACCTTAATGCAGTAGCTATCTGATTCCTATCCCCACCCCAATCTTCTTTTTCTAATTGAGGCATCATATTACATTAAGGAGTCACCTTACACAGCCAATGAGCCCTTTCTATCCTTGCTCATCCCTAGGTTGCCTAACTTCATCAAGCTGGGTCAATGGCTATTTCTCCCAGCTCTTTTACTCCACATATTTCATTAAATGATTGCTCTGTGAAAGAGAATGGTTATTGCACTGAGTATTAAATATTAACATTAGATGTTTTACCATCTTCAGTTCAACACAAAATTAGAGCAATACACTTGCAGCGTGCATCCTCATCTGAGATGCCAATCTGTCCCCCATTCGGAGCAAACATTTCGTAGATTTATTTTGCCTAATATCTTAGAAAGAAATAAAAGGAGAAAGACAAGACAGTTTTATATCACTTGCAAGTGATATTGGTGTATACGATTTATTCAACAAACTTCAGAGTTCACTCAATCAAGTTATGTCTAGGTTTTATGCTTGTTTTTTCTTTCTTTGAGGGTCAATTATAGGGCAATTTCTCACAGGAATAAAGCAGATGGCATGTCTTTGTCCTGATTCATCTAGCTATGGCCCCAAACTCTTTATTATTCCAAGTCTTCCAAAATATGACCATCTGATTGAGTTTAGTTTGTTCTGTCATTTTCCTTGTAAAGTCTGTCAGTTTTTAGTTTTATTCTCATGGTTTTCTGAAAGACTGGAAGTAGCTTAGTACACATCCTTTCCTTGACTTGCCGATCCTCTGTCCTTGAACTAGTCACACGCTGCAACTGGAAGAATGTTCCATTTACTAAGGCTGTCCAGAGCTTATTTTGAGTCAATACGTGTCTTAGTGCCAAACAAACAAAATACTGTCCAGGAAGCTGGATATTTCATCTTAAACAAAGGTGTATGCCTTTGCATTTGTTAATGGCTGAAAGGAAAGCATTTCTCTTCGAGTAAGTATGAATGGAATAAACATTGTCCGCATAAACCCATGCATCTCCCACCTTGTAAACCGATGCCTTTTTCCTTAAGTTGGTAAGAATATTTTCTTTCAGTGAGTAATTCTGAACATTTACTACCACTACCACTAGCTTTCTCTAACCCACTCCCTCCACTATCCACAAATTCTAACTTCCCCTCTACACCTACTCTACCTCTAAAAAAATGTAACTCAGATCTTCTCATTATAAATTTCAACCTCAGAAGCCTCCTGAACAAAATTCATGAATTTCATGTGGCCATTGCCCTCTAGTCTCCAGAAATAGCCATTATAACTGAAACCTGGCTTGAACCCCAAATAAAATCAGAAGAAATACTCCCTAATGAGGATAGTATCATCCGAAAAGATAGATTATCTAAATGTGGTGGGGGCACTGCGATCGTTCAAAGATACCCTTACGGTAGTTCACCTTAACTCCAACCCACCCAATCTCCCTAATTCAGAAATTATAGCTGCAAGACTTGATATAAACAAGCATAAATCTATTGTCATTATAGCTATCTACATCCCCCCTGCAAATAACCTCCAAAATATTGAAAACATACTTAAATGAGTCTCCTCTAACTTTAACCATGAAACAGCAATACAAGGTGACATTAACCTTGACTGGCTCATCTGTTCCCCTAATTCTCCAACAAATTTTATAGAGTTATATAACTTCCATCAAAACATACATCACCCTACACACATTGGCAAGCATACAGACATTCCACCCTTGATTCGATTCTTACAAATAAATCTAACATTAACTATGAAGCTGGCTGTCTGCCTGACACTTTAAGTGATCACTTTCCAGCGTATCTAATAAGAAAAGTTAAAATAACTGTAGTAATACCACATTCAGCTACATTTGAAACGAAAAACAATTTTCCCCATCCATCTTTAACACATTCTTAAAACAACATAACCGGGCACCTCTAAAATTTTACAATTGGACCTTGCAGTGCAGTATTTTAATAATATTTTTCTGCAAACATTAAATAAGCTTGCCCCACTTAGGAAAGTTCATACCAAAACCAAAACACTCCCCTGGTTAGCAAAAAAAAACACTTCTATTACTCAAGCAAAGAGATAGAGCATGGTTTCTTTATCTTAGTAATAGAAGTAATGCTAATACCTACCAACAACTCCAAAATCAAGCCAAGAAACAAATCAAACAAGATAAAAAAATATAATTTCAATCTTGCCAACTAAAGTACCAAACAAATCCCCCAAAATTTTAGCAATCAGTTAACCTCTTTCTTAATCCTGGAAAACCTAGTACCTCAGCCCCAACAAAGACCAGTACTATAGACTGTATAGCCACACAATTCAGTACCCATTTTATTACCTCAATAACCTCACTACTAAACAATACTACTAACTCTCCTCTTTCTATACCCACTCCTACTACTCAACTCCCTACCATTCCCAAATTTGAGCCAATCGAAACAAGCGTCATACAAAACCTGCTATCTAAGGTAAAACTGTGCACTCTTGCCATTGATCAACTACCTGGAGACTTTCTGAAACTAGCTGCCACATCCATTGCTTACCCCATATTCATTCTAATCAACCATTCTATCTCTCAACAGTATGTACCTCTCCTATATCCCATGTCATTCCACTTCATAAAGGAGGCCCCTCTAAAGATATATCCAGCTATAGAACAATAGCCATTCTCTCTCCCCTAGCCAAAATTCTAAAAAAAAAGTGTATTCATAAACAAATATTACACGACTTTAATACAGCCCTCATAAGATTTACCAATTCCATTAATCACCTCAAAAACAATAACCAAATTGTCTCTGCTACCTTTCTTGACATGTCAAAAGCCTTTGATGCCGTATCTCATCAAATCCTTTTAAACAAACTGGCCTCTTATAATTTCTGCCCTGAAGCCCTAAGCTGGTTCCACAGTTACCTCTCTAATCGTAAACAGGCTACCTTATGGAATAACAAACTCTCCCCAGCTGCCTGTTTCTGTAGGAGTCCCTCAAGGATTGATTTTTGGGCCTCTATTCTTTACTATATTTACTAATGACCTCAGCTCAGCCACTAGCCTTGCCAGTATCATGCAATACGTAGATGATGACTCCCTCATCAGCTCTGCTTCCAATATTGACAAGCTTTGAGTAAAAACTCAGACTGCCCTCTACAATATAGGAAACTACTTAGCGGCCCATCAACTTATACTAAATCCCAATAAAACTAAGCTAATGGTCTTTTCAAATGCTTCCATTCTAAACAATCAACCACCTCTCTCTATCTTTTCTTCCAATGGCACTAAATAGCACCTGTTGAACATACAAAACTACTTGGGGTCACTATTGACAATGAATTGAGATGTGACAAACATATATCACTGGCAATCCAAAAAGTCCATGTAAAACTCAATACTCTTTACAGAGCCAGACCCTATCTTACCAACCATGCCCGACTGGCAATAGTAAGAACCCACCTCTTATCCTCACTACTTTAATGTTCACAAATATTTACCAACCTTTGCAAAACAGTAATTAATAACCTTGAATTATGCAACAACAAGATAGCCAAATTTGCATCTAACCAGCCCCAAAAATCACATCATTGTACTGCTCTCCACCAACTGAACTGGGTACAACTCCCAAACACATTTGCACTAAATCAACTATTAATCGCCCATACAGTCATATATAAACCTGATAAATGCCCAGCTCTATGTGACCTTGTTCAACCCTATACAAATCTCAAATCTCTTAGGTTAGTAGATAAAGTGCTTGTCAAAGTTAAGAAATCTCATAACTCACATGGAGGCTCCTTATACTGTTGAAAAATTGCTAAATATTGGAACTCTCTTCCTCAATATATACTAGCCATCAATAATACTCACAACTTCAAGCAGGCCCTAAAACAATACTCCTAAACTCACCAGATATGCTCCTGTTCTCCCCCAGACTAACCTGGTTTCCTTTTCCTCCTTTTTGTGGTTTGCAACACCCTCTCATGTCCTCCTTAATGAGGATACCACCTTTTCACTCGAACTGTAAGATATCTCCAGTATACATTGATATTTTCTTTAATTGCTTTGTATACCTGTGTTATGTTCTGGAGCTTTTCTCCCCAGTTCTTCGATGAAAATGGCCTAATTTGCCCAGTCAGATATTTACCCAGTAAACAAATGTAAATAAATAATAAATAAAAATAAATAAAATAGTGGCTTGAGATGTCTTTTATTTATATTTCTTGGCACATTTACCCTATGTGCTCTGTCAAAATTTCTTCTGATGGGATACCACTCCATTCTTGTAGACATTTCTGCATAAAATTCTTATAGTTTTCAATCTCCACTTGCTCTTGGGTGGCCATGAATCTGATATTCTGTCTTTTGAATCTGTCTTCCAGTTCAATCAGCTTTTTTTCTAATTTCTCTTGTTTGATCCCTGGTGCAGCCATATCACTCACTGCTTCTCTTTCCATGGATTGTAACCCTGTAACTTCACCATTGTGTCTCAAAAGTGTGTCTTTCAATTCCTGTATAACTGATTATTTCTTGCTATATAATCAACCAAATGTGCCTCTGACTTTGCATATTTCCTTCCTGATTTGATCTATTTTGGACTCCATGAAGCTCTACTGTGGAAATTCTGAATTCTGCGGGGCAGTTATTTTTCCTGACTGGGATGCCATTCTGATTCCTTAGTACTTCAGATTAACTTTTCTTGGTTGATGTTTTATTTTTCCATGTATCATTGTTCCCAGTCACAGTTTTAGATGTCATAAATTAATCTGGAGAATGCAGATTTACTTTAACTGAATAAATTACCAAGCTTGTATTAGTAAATCACTGCAAACTGAATCAGTGCTCCAAAGACTGCTTTTGTTCACTTACTAACATACTCTGGAAGTTGATAAATTTTAGTTTTGTGTCAAATTGGTTCCGATACACAAAACGGTAGAGCCATAAAGCAAGAAACTGATCTTATTTGTTTTAAAAGCTCCTTGATTACAGAATTTTGTTACAGAAAAGAAAAGTGATTATACTCATTCCAACTTTACATTTCCTATTGAGAATACTTTACGTTGTTATACATCAATACATATCAATATATAAATATAAAATCAACAATACTTGATAGGAAACATTGGGGCCTCCTAGTAGAAAAATTTATGACTGTGTGTATATCCTCTGTCCTACCACTATCTTACATTTTAGCCATTTCATTATGTTTTCTCCTTAAAAAAGCCAATAGTTGTTTCATTTCAATGTAATGTTTTATTGTAGTCAGCAATGACACTTCAAAGTACAGTGTGTGTGTGTGTGTGTGTGTGTGTGTGTGTGTGTGTGTGTGTATTTGTGTGTGTGTGTGTGTGTGTGTGTGTGTGTGTGTGTGTGTGTGTGTGTGTGTGTGTGTGTGAGCAGCGTGTGTGTGTGTGTGTGTGTGTGTGTGTGTGTGTGTGTGTGTGTGTGTGTGTGTGTGTGTGTGTGTGTGTGTATTTGAATGTAAAACAACCCTTCTTCCTATTTTCTGTTATTGTTTTAAATGCCTTAAGGGCATGCTGTACAGAATTATCCATGGTGTCTAGTGTTCCACCGCAATATACATCCTTCTTGATGCAAAACGTTGTGTGTGTGTATGTATTTGAGTGTAAAGCAACCCTGCTTCCTATATTCTGTTATTGTTTTAAATGCCTTCAGGGCATGCCGTACAGAATTATCCATGGTGTCTAGTGTTCTACCGCAATATACATCCTTCTTGACGCAAAATGTTGTGTGTGTGTATGTATTTGAGTGTAAAACAACCCTGCTTCCTATTTTCTGTTATTATTTTAAATGCCTTCAGGGCATGCTGTACAGAATTATCCATGGTGTCTAGTGTTCCACCACAATATACATCCTTCTTGATGCAAAACTTTGTGTGTGTGTGTGTGTGTGTGTGTGTGTGTGTGTGTGTGTGTGTGTGTGTGTGTGTGTGCTCGTTTGCACATGCAAGTGTCTGTTTTAAATGCCTTTAAGACATGCTGTATAGAATTAACTCTAGTGTGTAGTGACTAACCCCCACCCCATGTCTTTTATGCTGCAAAATTTTTTTCTGGAATTGTTTTAGATGCTTTTAAGTCGTGCTGTATAGAATTATTCTTCATGTTTAGTGTTCATCCCGGTAGTGTAGGTAGATTTAATTATTAGTCTAGAGGAATGTGGAGGCATGACAACCCCCCACACACACATTCACACATTCATACACACACACACACACACACAGACACACACACACACACACACACACACACACACACACACACACACACACACGTGTGCGAGTGCACCCATGCACGCACACACATGTGCACACAGCCTCTCCCTCACACTCACTGTCACACTCACCCATTCCTCCTTACATACACACACACACACACACACACACACACACACACACACACACACACACACACACACACACACACACACGTGCGCAAGTGCACCCATGCACGCACACACGTGCACACAGCCTCTCCCTTACAGTCACTGTCACACTCACCCATTCACCCTTACATACAAACACACACACACACACTTACACACACACACACACACACACACACACACACACACACACACACACACACACACACACACACACACACAAATTCCCCCACCCTCTAACTAAGCCCAATACAAATTCACACAATACATTTATGCATGCAGCTCCATGGATACACATTGACACAACATCACGACCTGTAGGCTAAACTCCTTGGCACTATACTCCACTGTGATGGGTGAACTTGAGCAACTTATTGCAGGCATTTCTGGAGGAAAGCACAATGACTAATTAGCATTGGCTGCTTGCCCAGAGTGTCTAATTAGCATTTAGCATGGCCATGGAGACAGCCCACTATGAAACTGCACATCTTCAAGCTAATGCATCATGGTTGGGCTGCCTCTGAATCAGAAAAGGTTACCCAGTGATAATGTTTATGAATTTGTCACACAGTGTTGTATGGGCAGGGTTATGTCACAATATGCTGTTAGGAAGTCTATAGTTTGTCACATGATGCCTTCTTGACACATAAAAGGGCCATGTGTGTTCAGTCAAAGTCTTGATCATGTGATGTTTCTTTGCATCAGCTCTTCTGTTGTTGTACAGCCTGTTCTGCAATGTTCCTGAGTTTGGGTGACTCAGACTAAAAGAAAAAAAAGTTAAGGTTTTTGTCTTGCTTTTCCATTTTTTCTCAGTTTGTGTGATGTAAAAGGTAGTAAAGAAGGGGGTTGCAAAGCTTCCATATTGGAGAGATGCTACCATTACTAAATAAAGTTTTATGATTTTTTTTTTGCCATTTTCGGTGTTGCAATAGCCAGTATTTTTATAATTGTCATTTTAGATATTTTAGTTGAAATGTTTTGAGTCTTTTTTTTACATCAGAAATTATGTTTTATTATAGCTCACAGGCAACCTATCATCAAAACACCTGTGTTGACAATATTTATTTATTTATGTATTGATTTAATTATTTACTTATGTTTCTTTACCAAGGTGGTGAATTGACCTCAGTGGACCGATTTCAGGTACAGGTTGGGTGACTGCAATCACAAAAAATGATAGACATTAGCAAAAACAGCAAACAATTTTTCAGAACATAATTTTGACATGCTTTCTCTTAGAAAAGTGAACAATAAATTATATAGTCTTCACCTATAAGGTAGTTACAAATTAAGAGTTGAATCTAGTAGGTCTTCATTAAGTTCTTAAACACATTCTTCCATATATTGTTCTAGCCCCTGCAACTTAAAGCTGGACAAGATGAGGAAGGATTCTGACTGAGATATGAAAAAGTAGCAAATGGTGGTGCGCATTTCACAGAAGGCTCTGTTAATGGTAGATAAGGTAAAGGATCTCTTCAGTATGTCTGATCAAAGTTTGATGAATAGAAGGGATGATAAATTGATTTTCATTCTGAATCTTTGACCTAAGAGGCGACATTTCCAGAAGTAATTTAAGGAATGAGAAGCAATGTCCTACCTGTTGCACTTAGTTTAGCCTTTGCTAAGATGAGGCAGTAGAACTAGCCCATGTAATGAACCTGCATACTTTTAGATGGATCTGTCACAGTAGTGTGCTATTATGTGTTGAGATGCATGCTGTAAGAGGTAGGGCATATTCTAGCCTTGTTATTGTAGGTTGTTTTGCAATTAAAAAGTGGGTCTCTGGAAAACAGATTTTTACATCTTAAAATAAATTGCAAGCTGTGCCACCACATAACTAGTTTATGTTTTTCATGTTGTGAAAAGTTCAGTGTAAGTTACAGCCAGGTTTCTACATATTTGAACTGTGATACCTAAAATATTTGGTCTCCAAAGGGGACTTTTAAGAGGAAACAAAGTATTTGGACATCCTGAGGATGATATTAAATGGCATTACTTTATTATTCTCTGAATTAATTTTAAAAAGATTGTTGGAAGCCCATTGAAATGTTTTGGGGAAATTTGACTATAGACTGGCTTTAGTGTCAGTAGATATTTTTACAAATCTTACTATCAGAAGGTCATCACCATAACAAATAATAATAATAATAATAATGAAGTTCTTTAAGTCGGAGACACAGAGTTAGCAAACAGGAAAATAGTGTTTGGAATGTTTCATTAGATTTGCACAACACTTTTCATGCTGACCCACAAAAGAGGCATTCCTTGTATACCAAAGTTTCCATTCATGTGTGAGGATTTCACTGGTCATTCTGTAATTGAAAACTGGTTATAATGATTACATTAAACTGATTTTTTTACCTGCATAGCACCTAGAAAGATGACCTCAACAAATAACTTGACTATATATGAAAATATCTCCCTATAATTGCTTGCTGTTGTTTAGTCTGTCTAAACCTGTTCAGTCTTTGCTTTGAAATATAAACTTCCAAGATGATTGGTGTGATGAATGATGGCTGCAACAGCGGCTTGCCCATGTGACCAGTGCAGAAAGCAGATATTGTGGACTGAAGAAGTGCATTAGCTGTAACTTCCTGAATTTGTTACTCATCAAGAGACATTCAGCAGAGTCAGAGGGTCCCTTGTTATGTGACCAATAGGAAAGCAAAGTGGTTAAGTGGAGGAACAGTCAAAGGACCTGAGTGCTGGTGGAGACTGTTGAGAGATCAGAAAGGCAAGCCCTATATGAGGCACATTTTGACTTACTGTGTGGGGCTATAGGAAGCTGAATGGATAAATATAAAACAGAAAGGGAGACAGCTTAGTAGGATACGTATGCAATTTTACAGGGTCTAAGTGCTCTGAGGACCTTTGGAAGGACATATAAATAAAGCAAAGCTAATAATGCTGTGAATATTCAAGCATGCATACATTTAAAGGTCAGAACTCTGAGGATTGCAATGCTTAAATATTATACATTCACAAACCCTTAAGAAGTCTGTAATTTGGAGATGAGAATTCAGGTTACAAAGGCTTGTTGTACCAGAGATTGTATTATTTTTACAAATATTTGATGAGTGCCAAGCTAAGGCTGGAGAAGGTTAAAAACTGTTCACTGCCTAGAATATTACAGGAAGAAACTAGAATGGCATGCAGCCTTATTATAAAGGGCCAGAGTGTCCTTTAAAATAGGTAAAAAGCATTCTCAGCCTGAGGTTGAATGGCTGATAGAAAGCATTTTGGATTGTTTATGGGGCAAGGGATTTATACATCACTGATCCCAAGAACAGCCTAACTTATCTTTATAACCCAATCTAGTATAGGCCCTTTTCATGTGCATTTGTAACTGTTATGCTGTTTTTTTTTCCTACTTTATCTACATGGGAAGCTCCTCTTTGTCATTTACATTGGTTCTGCTGTACTTTACATTGCTTGTTCTGTTGCTTTTGATTCTAATTTGATATTCTCTCCACCACCTGTGTTATCTATGCAGGTGTAATGGTATGTTTGCATATCCGCACAATTCTGGAAAATAATTGCATATTTCATTCACAGGAGAGAGACTACCTCTATTCCCAATAGCAAAAGTTAACTTTTTTATCAACTGCTTTCTGTACTTACATTTCAGTGCCAGGTAGAACCCGTGGCCTCTGTACATCATGACATAGCACTGTGTCCTAGCACTTTGAATGTGAAATCTTGATTTTGCCATTCATTTTTAACATGATGTTTCATAGGTTGAATCTACCTGTCAATCTTCCAGCAGGCAGAACACTGCCCTGCAACTGCACAAGTCACTAATCTATCAAGATGATGTCATAAAGTAACGATCTGCCACCAAATACTAAGCTGAGTGTTTAAAACTCATTTCATGTGTGTGTTTGAAAGCTGCTGCTGCTGCCTGTAGGCTGTAGATCTCCTTTAATGGCACACAGTTTAAAACTCTAAATTTAAACTGCTGACAGTGCAGATTACCTTGCTGCAGCTAATTCCCAGAGAGATTTCAGGTCACTCTGTTTATTTTTGAAACCATCCAGCAGAATGCCGGAAGGCAGCAACAGCAGGTATAATGCAGTTATTGCTATGACACGATTAGGTTAGGAGATCCTTGGAGACTGACCGTGGACATGACAAGCTGAAAACAAAATAGGAATTAAATTGCATTTCATTTCAATTTACCCATAAATTTAATGATTTTGTCAGACAAGGAGGGGTGGAAGTCAAATTACATCACTCTAATTTGTACCATTGTAGATTATTAATCATAACTGTCAAAGACTTTATAGATGTGGCAGTATATCAATTGCCTTCTATAGACTTCTCTGTAAAATAATGAAGACAAGTAGTCTAGACTATTGACTAGCAGAAGGATTTATAGGATATACAGGGTCACTCAGTGCTGGCCACTGAACTGTAGAGGGGTTAAATACTACCAGGAGAGAGGACAGATATAAGGTGTTCAACGCAACTGAATATGAGCATGTGGCTGAATGAGCAGGGAATGAGTGACTTGGTTTAAATCAAAACCCTGTCGCTAGTCCATCTGTGGCTTCTCTGCCAAAGATACTTCAGTACTTTGGTAATGAGGCTCTGTGGGCTTTATCAAACAGTTACTAATCAAATCATTTAGCAAGCCTTTCATATTTCATATTTTTCTTATGCTCTACCTTGTTAAAAATAAAAATTACAAATCAGCACAATTTTATCATTTTTAAGAAGGACAATAACATGGAGTAAATAAAAGAAAACAGGTATGCTTGTTTGAATATTCCTGCCTGCCACTGCTACCATGTTTAGTTTTTTTTGTTTTTTGTAACTAGCTAATACTTAAAAGGTCACAGGCTACCATTTTTTAAAGCATATGTATAGAATGGTACAGTCTTATAAAGAAAAACTGTGGCATGTGTATGTCCTTATTATTTAGGTAAAGTGGGTTTGATTCTCCCAGTGTTGTTTTATATATTGTATGACAATGAGCAAGTTGCTTAATCATTCATCACTCCAGGGTTACCGCTGAGAAGAAGCACTTTTGTCTAGTTGATTTACCCTTTTAATAAATAAATACATGATATAAAAAAATAAAATAAAATAAAACTAATTTGGTTTAGTACTAATTTAAAAAAATAACCTGAGAGTATATATTTTCTTTTACTGTGTGGTGCTTCCAGCAGTTTGTACTTTCAAAGTAAGTCTTGCATTTAAATTACTGCTGCATGCATAAAGTGGTTAATTAAATTCATAACCAAATATAGTTATATAACATATGCTTCCCTTTCAGTTTGTGCAACGCTGATGGCCAGGCAATAGACAACAAATATCGGGAACAATATATTTACATTTACTTAGTCCATTAGCACTCCCTCTCTTCCTTGAGAGACAGTGACTTCCAAAGAAAGGATGTTGGGAAGATGCAAGAACCCTGCCACTCAAGGTTATTCATGTACAATGAATGACAGAAGCCAATATGCAATTAAATTGGTTATTCCCACTACCTACTAATGCCAACAGCTTATTTTTCAGTATGATAAGGATTATCATGTTTTTATAATCGGTACAATATATGAGACATACTGCTTGTTATGCATAATGTGTTTATTTGATGCTTTAGCTTTGTGGATGAATATGATTAATCAATATCACCCCAATTATGTCAATCATATTTATTATTTATTTTACATTTGTTAACTGGGATGGTCCGACTGGATACATGTCCTTTTTCAGCGGAGGCCCGGGGAGAAAAGCTCCAACAGAGTTACATTGATAATTAGGTACAGTAAATGAGCTGAAAGAACTTAACAAAAACAGGCTATTTACATACAAGTACAAGACTGCCATTACTATTTCTGAGATTACTACAAATGTAACATTAATAACATATTAGCAAGGACGATAGGCAGTATAATGACATAGAGTTAGACAGGATACATATTTCTTTATCACAGTATACAAAGTACTTATCATCTTAGCTAGTTGTTTATGTTTTAGTTAATGGCACAGAGCTAGTCTGGGTTTGAGCAAGGACATAGCCAGTGTGACTTGAAGTGGAGTTTTAGACTATTTTTGAATTGACTTAGAGAAGTTGCAAGCGTGATGTTATTTGGGAGAGAGTTCCATATTTTACCAGTGGTGTTGGCAAATAGCTCACCACCTAGGTTGAGAGATTTAGTTGTTTGGACAAGGAGTCTGTTTGCTGAGTGAAGGCAGCTTAGATTGGAGTAGGGAGTCATTAAGTTTTTTAGTGCTGGGGTATTCTCAGGTTGTTTAAGGATTTTGAAGGCCTCTATGAGTTGGGACTGGTGAAGAAGGTATGGGAATTCTATCTATCCAAGCTTTTTCAGGTTAGTACAGTGGTGTGTTCTTTTGGGTAGGCCTGAAACGAACCTGGCAATGTGATTATAGCAGGATGAGAGCTTGGCCAGATCAGATTTGTTAAGGTGAGTGAGGACAGGAGAGGCATATAGTAGGGTAGAGAGAAGGTGTGAATGGGCTGTGGCTGCCCTGGCATTCGGGGTAAGGAAGGCTTTAATTCTATATAGGGTCCCAAGTTTCTTGTTGACTGACTTAATGGCTTGGTTGATATGTATATCAAATCTGAGTTTATTGTCAATGTTTACTCCTAATAGCTTTGTATAGGTGTCTGGGGAGATGATGGTCCCATTATTGGATTTTATAGTGAAGTTTTCAGTCGGAGATCTATTGGTTGGGTAGAAGAGAAGTAACTTGGTTTTGGTTGGATTTAAGATCAGGAGATGGTTGGCAAGCCAGTTTTCGACTTTGGTGAAGCTATGTTGGGTGGTAGTTAGTAGATTTGCAAGAGAGGCATTGGAACATATTATAGTCGAGTCATCTGCATATTGAATGCAGGTGGCTTCAGGGATGACTGTTTGGATGTCGTTTATGAAGACTGAAAAGAGGAGAGGTTCTAATATGGAACCTTGAGGAACTCCTATGGTATTTGGTAGTAGGCAGGAGAGCTTGTTTTGCCACATTACTGCTTGTTGTCTCCCAGTGAGGTAAGCTTGAAACCAGTCAAGGGCTGGAGTATCTAGATACAGGGTTTTTAAAGTATATAGAAGTAACTGATGGTTTACCATATCGAAGGCTTTGATAGGGCCAGGAAGAGAGCGGAGGATATGTTTTTATTATTCCGGTTAAGATTAATGTTTTCAGTAAAAGAGAGGAGGGCAGTGGTTGTACTATGATGGGGTCTGAATCCATGTTGAGAGTCTGTGAGTAGTTTATTTTGGGTTAGATAGAGCATTAGTTGGTTGTGCATGCACTTTTCCATAATTTTGGCAAGTGGTGATAGTATGGCTATAGGTCTATAGTTGGATAGTTCTGTGGATGAACTTCCTTTGTGGAGTGGAATAACATAGGATATTTTCCAAATTGAGGGGATTGAGGCCTCGGTTATGGTTCTGTTAATTAGGATTGAGATAGGGTAGGCTACGACATCTGCAGCAATTTGCAGGTATTCAGCCGGAAGAAGATCGACCGAAAGGGTGGTTGGCTTCAGTTTTTTCAAAAAGGATCTGATAAAGGATGTGGACACTGGCTGGAAGTTAAAAGAGAGTGGTGAGTCGGGTATAGTGTTTATAGAAGTGTGGGGAGGAGAAAGTTGGTTAGCTAATGACTGGATGGTTTCTGTGAAGAAAGCATTGAATGAATTGGCTATATCTTCTTGGCTCTTGTCAGATAATGTTCCTGGGGTCGGAGTAGTGGATTTGCCTGGTTGGAGAAGTTTATTTATGCCTGCCCAGTACTTTTGAGGGTTATTCTGATGTTTATGTTGCAGATTGTATAAGTAATTTTTCTTATCTAGTATGATGGCTTGGTTTGGTCCTATGAGTGGGGTAAATAGTCTGATAGTGTAAGTAAGCAGATTGGAGTACAGGCTTGAAATTCAACATAAACATATACAGTTGTAAAATGTCTAATACAATTCAACATAAATAGGCATTTACAGTTGTAAAACACTTACTGGAGAGACACTGAGCCTTCATGGGGCCTGTAGCAGAGTGGATTGTAGTTTTACAAATGGTGCCTGCCACAGGTAATATTTATTAACTCTGGGATTGTCTTAAGGTAATAAACAGGGAAGGGGAGGGGAGAACAAGGGTGTGAGCAGGCAGTTCTTTGTACTGCTGCTAATGAGCCAAAGCAAGACAAGTATGTGTTAAGAACAATCACAATTGACCAAGGACTGCTCTGAAACTGTAAGTCTTGTCTTAATTTCTCAGGTGGAAAACCAGGATAACCTTGTATCAGTAGGCTACTGTGGTATAGTTTAAATAAACAAACACACAGTATTGATCAGTTATTGATACTATTTGCTAACAGAAGGGAATAAGAGAAAGTGGAAGATGTGTGTGTGTGTGTGTGTGGTGGTGGTGGTGGTGGCTTACAGCCAAAGCACAGTGCTCTCCAGGGAAAATGAAGATTGGCTCAAGCAGTTAGACACATACTCAAAGTTAACTGTAGCTGTTTGCAGACAGTTCAGACCCGGACTGCACTTTTCTTATAGGAATGTTAAAGGTGGTACGGAGTTGAATACTTAAGAGTGGTGTTAGGTTCAAAGTTAACTGTAGCTGTTTGCAGACAGTTCAGACCCGGACTGCACTTTTCTTATAGGAATGTTAAAGGTGGTACCGGAGTTGAATACTTAAGAGTGGTGTTAGGTTCAAAGTTAACTGTAGCTGTTTGCAGACAGTTCAGACCCGGACTGCACCTTTCTTATAGGAATGTTAAAGGTGGTACCGGAGTTGAATACTTAAGAGTGGTGTTAGGTTGGAGAGACACTGAGCCTTCATGGGGCCTGTAGCAGAGTGGATTGTAGTTTTACAAATGGTGCCTGCCACAGGTAATATTTCTTTTCAGGGTGGCCCATTGATTATCATTAAATAACCATTTCAAAACACCCTTGTAATAAAGTATTCTTTCAGCACATATCATTCAGATGCCCAGATTATGGCTGCATACAAAGCCTACCAAAACTGAGATATGAATTATAAAATATCTAGTTTTAAGCCAGACTGTTCTGATTTGGTACATACCACCTAGGAGAAAATAGTTGACAATAACTAAAGGTGAAACAATAAACAAAGGTTGAAAGTTTTTAGGCAGTCTATGCTTACTAGTTGAACCTAAAGCATGGTCCAGAGTCATGTTCAGCTGGTTTAAAATAATTCAGCAGTCCTAAATACTGCGATAAGTTTATATACATGCTCATGTTAGAAGTAACCAGAGGCTTTCATAGAACTAAAAACACATTTTTACTGCTGCACAGTACATTCACTCTAGTAAGTACATTTCACACCACCAAATGATGACCTTCTTAGAGGCATAAAAGTAAATACATGTAGTTGAGGGTAATAAAATGCAGCCCATCTAAATATTTTATCACAAATGTTAGTCTGGTAATCTTGTGGTTGGACTTCATAATGCATGTACAAAAGTCACAGGCCACTGTGATATACAAAAATGTTAACTTGTTAGTGTGGCCTAGTTGTGTAGCTCATTTAAAGGATTTACCTTCAAACATCTCAGCGTCAAACCTGGCAGACCTGCCACGCACCAAAGGTTGACTCTCTGAGTGGAGTGGACCTCAGTATGCTGTTGCTTGTAGTATGTAAAATAAACAGAAAGACATATTTTAAAAGCAGAAGTAGTACGTTCAACATATTTCTTCACCTTTAAAGTTACTAAACATGATTGCTTAGATGTTGAACAGTTGCAATCATACAAAAATAAATAGATAGACAGACAGACAGATAAACACAGACCGGTTCTGACTATACTTGCACATGCCACTGTATTTTAGTTAGATCTGTGAATTAAAGTGCTGAGCTGTTCACCTCTAGCTGCACCCAGGGAACAGGGTTTGATTCATTCTACTCCATCTGCCTAGAGTATGTGAATCTCTTAAGCAGACAGTACTCCTGAGAGACCCATGAAAAAGGACAATTGTGCCCAGTCAGTAAATAGAGTAAAACAATATATACTTACAAATGTCTTTTTTGGTATAATCCTTACAAGGAAAAATCCTTCTGGAATATTCTTAGTAGGCACTGTGTGGTACTTCTTCGTTCCACCACTATTGTGGTATTCTGTTTACATGTTTGTAGAAGGGCATAGTTGTTGCTGTTGTTGTTGTTAATGAAGGTCACTGTCTTTATGCACTGGCTGCAAGTTTAACTTATCAAGTTGCAAGGTACAGGGCTCTGAGATTGGTGTACAACAACCTCAGTGATTCTTTGCACATGTTTAATATAGAGGATTATGATTGGGTCTCTGATCATAACAACTTAGAATCTGTTCTCAACATGAGTGCCAAGAAATTCACCTCGAGAGTGAAGTGAGAACACATAATAAGAGACCTGATCATAATTATTCATAGTACAGTTATATATAGTTATAGAAAAATAAAAGAATTAAGTGTTTTGCTGGCTTTGAAAACCATAAAGCACTTAGAAAGCGCAGTCAGAATAAAAGTTTAACACATTGTTTTATGTTACAAAAAAAAAAAAACAAGGACAGATTACTGGCACTGACAGCAAACAGAAAGAAATATGTTTTTTTAATTCTGACTCTGTTGTTTGTTTGACCAGTACTGACAGGTTTTAGTGTTTAACATAATACCTGGTCTTAATAACTGAAGCCGGGGTACTTAACAATTGTCAAAATCAGGTCTTGCACTACAGAAACTCTTAACTGGTTTATCTTTTTTATGATATTGGAACATAATCACTGCACTCCATGCAGTACAAAGCTGCTATCTTAGTGTGGGGAATACTTTATAGTGCAAGGGAGGGGCTTACTGATGCTACTGTAAAAACAAAACAGTCTTGCCACTTTGTTCTTAATACCACTTCTTCATACATCTCCATCTATAGGCACTTAAAATAAAAACAGAGGCCATTGAAAAGTAGGAACATTCAGCTAAAAAATCTGGACATTTAATAAGTATAAAATTTGAATAACAAATAGCATACATTTATTCCCACTTCCGGAAGGACTGTGGGATACTGCACAGGCACATTTAAAAACAGAAAGGTATAAAAGTTATGGAAAAACAAACACAATATTATAAAGACAATGCAATGTCTGTAGACTTTAATATACTGTATCACAAAATTCTGCCACACAATGTTTACTTCAGAAAAAAAAGGAGATGTAAGAAGCTAGTCTTCTTTTTTACATTATTGTTATCATTATTATGCTGGTCATGAAGTATGATTTCTGTGTACTAGACAGCTTCAAAAATCTCATATGATGAAGGGGAATCAGAAAACAGTGTGAATGGATAAATGACGCCTGAAATAGGGACATACCTACAAAAATAGGGATATCCTGTGCAAGGATAACTTAGGCCTGAAAATAGAAACATTCATCCAAATACAGGAAGTTGAGAGGTCTCCTCCCAATGGTGAACTTAAGTTGAATGCAAATAACAGAAGTGCTTATTATGAGGGTTTCATCTTCTTCTTTTTTTTTTTTTCATTTCCATTATTTTGAATTTTACTGAAAGAGAATTTAGCTTCTAACATCCATTTCATCAATCAGCAGTCCCTGACTACTGTTATTCCCAGAATGTTGAAACCCCTAAATTCTGTTTGAGTATATGGGAAACTGTGTACTATACATTGTATATAGGGTGATACCACATTGTGAAATAAATAGACATGATAGCGGACATATACATGTGAATATGCTTTCAGACAGTCTGAAAACAAGAAAACATGTTTATTTGTCAGATGAACGTTAATTTGCAAATTTCATAGATTAGTACTAGGCTAACTGCTCTTGTAAGTTATTTTAAGCCTAGCCAATTATCCCACATGAAAAATCAAACCCTGCACTTTATGTTTGAAAGGTAAACACCTTAGCCATTATGCCAACATCTCACATGCTTGTAAATGAGATAATTTTTTATAACTACTTTATTTACTCTGGCATTAATATACAGTACTGCGCACACACACTGTCAAATCTGTAATCAAGGCATCATGGCTATTAGACATATGATGCTGTACATTTACAACTGTCAACAAACTTATCTTTGTAGGACTTGTAAACTAATGTGGCAGAGGACCTTGCTGCAATGTGACAGAATTTGCAGTAACTAGTACCCTCTGCATTAGTAATAGTAAAATTTTTGTTGGATTAGAAGAAAGCGTTCATAGGTTCATAGGTATGTACTAAGTTAATGACCCTGGAGCTTTTACAAGCCTAGACCATAGGATTACCTGGGCATCATATACCACCCAACCTTAGTTCCAAGTGCCTCTGTTGAGAAGAGCCACTGGAGTGATCCCTGGGGTGAATTTTCTATTTTCCATCCACTCATCAAGATTTCTTTTAAAGAAGGCCAGTGAGGTGCTCTGCTTGACATGTAAGGGAAGTCTGTTCCATAGCATGGGCAGTCTCTAGGTTATGAACCTGTCCCTCCAGCACGTTCTGTTGATTGTGGCAATGAGGTTGAGGTCTCTGGAGCATGTGGTGCGGAGGGATTGAGATTTTTTAGATGTAGCATTTCTAACAGAGCTGGGTCAGACATGGCGTTGTAAGTCAAGCAGAGATTGCCTCTAAGTAGGCGATATGAGAAAGAGAATAGATGGAGTTTTTTGAGTCTGTCCATATAGGACAAGTGTTTAAAACCTAGGATCCTCTTTGTGAGGTACTTTTGCAGCCTCTCCAGTTGTTTCAAGTGTCTAGTGAGGCACATGCCAAATGGGGCATTGTACTTGAATATTGGCCTAATGAGGGAAGAGTAGAGGGAAACAATGACCTCTTTCTTCCTGGATGCAAAACCCTTAGTAATGAGATGTGCCACATAGAAGGACTTTCTGACCACAGTGGCAATGTGGTGGTCAAAAGCGAGGTTGCTGCCAACCTGTGTTCCCAGATCTCCTATAACACCTTCTGTGTTCAGTGGACTACCATCAATGTGGTAATTCATGGGAACTGGGTTTTTTCCATAGAGGATGATGACACATTTTTTGGCATTGAGCTTAAGGCCATGGTTCTGACACCAGTCGTTGGTCTTAGTGAGGCCTTTCTGTAGGATGTCAACATCACTTGGGAAGTTTATAATAGCTCCCAACTTGCAATTGTCTGTGAACTTTGTCAGCCAGAGTCCCTTCGTGTTGGCCTGGACATCAGAGAAGTAGATACCAAACAGGAGAGGACCCAGGACTGAACCCTGTGGGACTTCACTTGTGACTGGTCAGCAGTCTGACTTGGAGTCAGCTACTTTCACACTGTGGGTTCTATCTGTGAGACAGTTTACAACCCACCTAGTGATATAGGGGTTGATGCCTAGCTTAGTGAGTTTTTCTGTGATTCCTGAGTGGGGAATGGTATCAAAGGCCTTGGCCAGATCAAGGTAGGCTGTATGAACCACCTTGCCTTCATCCACAGATCTGGTGGCTGACTCAAAGAAGTCGACCAAGTTGAGCAGGCATCCTTCACAAAACCAAACTGTGTGGGATTGAGTGTTTGTAGATTCCCTAAATCCTTGTTTATTAGGTCCATGATAATGCATTCCATAGCTTTGCATAACAGACTCATCAGGCTAATGATGTGAAAGCTCCGAGAGTCTGTAGTCGCTCCTCCTTTGTGGAGAGAGATAACTGTAGCAGTGCACCATTCAGTAGAGACAAAGCCTGAGGTGAGGCTGTGATTAAACAGGGCACACAGGTTTAGTGCCAGTTCACTCTGTAGTTAATGTAGAACACATCCAGGGATATTGTCAGGTCCCTTAGAAGCTGTATTTGTGGCCTTGGATAGTGCTGTTTTAACCTGTGCAGCAGTAGTAATACTGGGTGCCTGGCAATCTACTGGTATTGTTATTGGTCCTTTGGGGGGGGTAAAGTTGGCACTGAATCTGTCGGCCAGTATATTGGCAATATCTGTTGGCTCAGTATAGGAGGTACCATTGTGCAGTAACTCAGAGCAAATCTGGGTATTGCCGTGGAGATTTTTTTACATAACTATAGAAGGCCCTGTGGTTGTCTTTACTATCTGCTGCAATTCTGTTTTCATAGCTAGCTTTGGAGGATTTGATGAGGGATCTCAACATTTGTTGAGGCTGATAAGGGAGTTTTTCCAGTCTTGAGACTTCACCTTATTCTGCATCAGTTTCCTCCTTCTGTTGTAGAGTTTGTTTATGGCAGGGGACCACCAGATTGGCTTCCATTTTTTGGAGGAGAGTGTCTTGGTTCTATTGGGTATGGCGAGATCCATACTTTTGTGTACATGTTCTTACAGTGCATTGGTGTATGATTTGGCAGTCATGCAACTACTCTCCATTTGTATGGGTGCCGTGAAGTTAGCCACCTCTGTTTTTAGGATCCCAAAGTTAGCTTTGGAGACGTTTTCATGGAGGTTTCCTTTGCAGGAAGGGTGGAAGGGATGTGGATTCCCAAGGTGATTAGTTTGAGGTCGGATCTAACCAGGGAGGAAATGACTATTGGTGTAGAGCAACAGTCGCCCATGTTAGTAATGACCAAGTCAAGGATGTTGCTACCTCTAGTGGGGGGTAAGAACAAGCTGGTCCTGGGCATTGGAATTAATGAATTCCATGAAATGTTGGGCAAGTCTATTGGTACATGAGTAGTTTTCCCAGTTAATGGAGGGGTAGTTGAAGTCGCCCAATATGAGAGTGTTAGGTTGGACCCTAATATTCTCCAGGGTGCTTAGCAACGTGGAGTGTGAGTCTTGGGACATGGTTGGGGACCTATAGCAGGCTACAACCTGAATCGCTGTCTTACCCAATATTAGTTGCACCTGAAGTATTTCTGATGCGTTATGTTGGGCTACCAGTCTGGAGGTGAGCACATCCTTTATGAATATGGAAACACCACCATCTTTAGAGCTTCGGTCTACGTTCTGGGGCCGAAAGGTGTAGAATGAGTTATAGCCTGGAAGCATATAATCTAGACTAGTACCCCCACTCTTACCTCCCCCTCCACCTAGACTCTTAACCCAACTATACTACCGCCTCTACTAACCACAGTCAGAATTAGCTAGTTGTCTTTACATACGTTAAAATCTTGTCTGACAACTTTGTTACTAATATTATAAACGACAAGAAACTATCTTAACTTGCAACATTTACTGTATATACTGATGATAATCAATATCTTATTATTGTATTAAAGCCAACAACCTGTAATGTTGTTTACTATTGCTGCAACTTTGTATCTCTATTTATCATGTACATGATATGGAGCTTTTCTCCCTGGGCATCCACTGAAAATGGACTTGCGTCCAGTCAGAATTTCCCGGTAAATAAATGTAAATAAATAAATAATAAAATAAATAAGTGCAGGGGTGCATTCTGCTGCCTTGAACCAGGTCTCTGTTACAGCACAAATGTCAATGTTCTCCATTTTAAGGAGTGCTTTGAGTGAGTGCATTTTGAGACTTAAACTTCTAGCACTGAGCAGCATGACCCTCAGATTGCATTTGTTTGTAGCTGTTACGGTGGTAATTTGGTCTTTGGAATACCGCATAAAAAAGGCACTATAGGGGTGGCAAGAGTCTTGGCCAGAATCTGGAAGCCCAGGGATGACAGATGCAGGCTGTCTCTGGCAAAGCATCGAGGTCTGTCAATCATGTCATCCCAGGCAGACAGATAATGGATCCCCGTAGAATGACACCAGAAACTTAGCTAATTGTTGAAATCAATAATTTTCTGCTTGTGCTGTGGTATTACTCTGGGTGATGGTAGGATGCTGCTCAGGATTAGGGTCATACTCACCTGGACTGCATAATCCGAGAGCTCCTCCATGTCTCTTTTCATGTAGTCCAGGGAGGTGCATCTCAGGTCATTCACACCCACATGTACAATGACAAGAGTCATATTCTACCTGTTGTTGAGGGACCTGAGTGTGTGCGTTATGTGGCGGATCCTAGCACCTGACAGGTAGCTAACTGTTACTTTCTCCTTATTCAACCAGTGAGTGGGACATCAGTGTGCCTCACTATCGAGTCACCTATGACTAGTGTGTTGAGCATGCTGTTTTGCCTTAGGGGCTTTGGTTGAGTGGCACACTGTTTTGGAAAGTTATCTGCCTAATGATTAGTGTTGTGTTATGGTGGTCCAGTGCGTTTCTGCTTTGGAGGTCTCTGCTGTTTGGGTAGATTTTTATTGAGAGCCTCTGAGAAGGTGGGTGCGTGGTTTATGTTTTTATGTGAAGGCAGTGCTGGTGTGTGTTCTCGAGGGCTATGTGTTCCATATGGTGTGGTGCAAGTGTTGACCTTCTCCTCTTGCCCCAGTATTCCAGTCTTGGATGGAGAGTGTGTGGCTTCCAGTTTGGATATATAAGTGCATCTCTTTCAAGTCTGAGTGTTGGGAGGTAAGGGGAGAGGGTTGTCAGTGTACATGAGGCAGGTGCTACATTGCCTCAGGATGCCCAAGTTCACCAGGTTAAAAGGACAAAGCACAGGGAACTGTCCTTTAGACATGCCTGGAGGGGTGGGCATTAATAACAAAGTAATGGAGCTGTTTCCTTGTAGAATGTTTAGTGCTGGTAGCACTTTTGTGTGCTATAATAATTGCTACAAGAAGTCTGGTAAAGTGCTAGACTAATAAGCTAGTTAAAGTGCAGGAGAGAAGAGAACATGCAAATATAAGGGAAAAATTGAAAATCAGACTTTGGCACTGCTCAGAAGCTTACAAACAGTCCTGGATAGAGCAAATATGGATCTGGACAAGACTAGTTACAGGAAAGGTGGGAAACAAGTGCAAATGCAAGTTTTTTAAACCAGAATCTTAACTCTTAAAGCTTAAACTCTGAGCTTTGGCCAGCTAGGACCTACATGCAATCAACTGGATGTATAAGTGAATTTAAGTAAATCTTTATCTGCACTTTTTTCAAATAATACAGCATTTAAACTGAGTTATTTGTGTTGCATTGAATACTACCTAGCTGGAAGTTGTGACTCTGTTTTTTCAGTTAATGCTTGCTAGAATTCCTGAATAGCCAGTGATAAGTGGGGGTAGTTCCCTTCATTGTTATTCGGTTTCTGCCTTATATAAGTGGTACATTTTGGATTATTTTTTGCTTAAACTCTTAGCTTTGGCCAGCAAAGACTTGCATGCAATCAACTGTATGTATAAGTGAATTTGAATAAATCATTATCTGCACTTTTTTCAAATAATACAGCATTTAAATTGATTTATTTGTGTTGCATTTAATACTATCTAGCTGGAAGTTGTGACTCTGTTTTTTCAGTTAATGCTTGTTAGAATTCCTGAATAGCCAGTGATAAGTAGTGGTAGTTCACTTCATTGTTATTCGGTTTTTGCCTTATATAAGTGGTACATTTGGATTATTTTCTGCTTAAACTCTGAGCTTTGGCCAGCTAAGACTACATGCAATCAACTGGACTTATAAGTGAATTTAAGTAAATCTTTATCTGCACTTTTTCAAGTAATACAGCATTTAAATTGATTTATTTGTGTTACATTGAAAACTATCTAGCTGGAAGTTGTGACTCTGTTTTTTCAGTTAATGCTTGTTAGAATTCCAGAATAGCCAATGATAAGTGGGGCACTTCATTGTTATTCGGATACTGCCTTATATAAGTGGTACATTTTGTATTATTTTCTGCTTAATCTCTGAGCTTTGGCCAGTTAAGACCTTCATGCAATTAACTGGATGTATAAGTGAATTTAAGTAAATCTTTATCTGCACTTTTTTCAAATAATACAGCATTTAAATTGATTTATTTATGTTGCACTGAGTACTATCTAGCTGGAAGTTGTGGCTCTATTTTTTCAGTTAGTTCCCTTCCCAATCTCCCTGCTTTTGTTTTGGTTGGATTTGAAACTGTCCGCCCCTCTTGTAAATTTGCATTTGGATACTCCTCCTGGGCCCATCTCATTTGCTCACGCAAAAAAAAAAAAAAAAAATGTGCACTTTTTTCATCTGCTTTTACTGCATTTGTGTTTCTTCCTATTTTATTTTGCTTTTGCATCATCTTAAAAGTACTCTATTGTATTTATTACTACTTGGTGTAACTATCATTCTAAGCCTTTTGGTTGAAGCACTTGGGCTTTAGACGAGTTGTTTTACATTAAGAAGTTTTGTGGTCTGCACTCTTGTGGGCGGAGAGGCTGGACTCTGCCCTTCTGAGCTGGGAATTTCTGGTTAAAGGCTTATAGTGCCTGCATATTTGAACTGTTTCTTACTGAAATTGGTGCACCTTGTTTGCTGCAGCATAGACTAGATCCAGGCCTCCGGAATCTAGCTTTGTTTGCATAACTTGAGCACTAATCCAGGCCTTCTTTTTTGGAGAAGGTTCCCCTGCACCCCAGTGGCAGGAGTGAGCCATTAGAACTTGTTTGATTGAAGACTACAGGAACAGGGCTCAGTTTTGCGATTTTTTACTGATTAATTGGGTAAATTGTTTAAAACATTTTTCTGATTGCTTGTAGTTATCTAAAGCTGTTATAAGTGTATTTTTTACTGTTTTAGTCGTTTAAAGCTGTTTAAAGTGTATTTTTACTCTTTTTGCCTTATCTTTTCAAATTTTTTTTCCTTGCTTCTCACCTTTCTAGGCTAGTATAGTACAGTTTTCAGGCTAGTGCTGAATTCAGGGCTGTGTTACAATTCTCTGAGTTGCCCATACCTTACTTGGATAGAGGGAGGTTTCTCTGTTCACCTGTGAGAGAGGGAGCTTTGAGCAGCCATCTGTCCCTGGAGGAGTGGTTCCAGCCGAAAAGTTAGTAGTTTATAGGCCATTTTGGGCTAATTTCTATCTCTTTCATTTCCCTGCTGTAAAAACCACGTTTGTACTGTTTTGCACATCCGGGCAGCACCAGTTAGCTAGGGCTAAATGTTTCCCGGCTCCACCAAGTCTCCTTTTCAGTTTTTCCCTTGAATGTAGTCTAACTCTCAACCTAAGCACTTAAAAAGCATCCTACATTCCAACACTTGCTCAAACCTAATAGCAAGCACTAATATACACCGACACTTGATTGCCCAGTAGGGCAAGGCTCGTTATTCACCCCTCACCAACCAAGCAACTAAGCAGCACACCCTACTACTAAGGCATGACCAAAGGGCAATTTCAGGTATACTGTCCAGTCCAGCTGGTGAACCTGGGGATCCTGAGGCAATGTTACAACTCCATCATGTACACAGACAACCCTCTCCTCCTACCACAAAACATTAACATATGCAAGAGATGCAATTATATAGCTAAATTGGAGGCTAAGCTCTTTCCTCCCAAGACTGGAACAGGCAGTCATGAGGAGAAGGTTAACACTTGCACCACACTGCTATCCTCACAGAGACATACTAAACCAGCACTGGCAAAAAATACACATAAATACACAAAATTGTACTCAGAGGCTCTAAATAAAAACCTACAAAAGCATCACAGACCTCCAAAGCAGACACCCAAAAAACCTGCACCTCCTGTCACAAACCAGACAACACATAAAACACAAAATCAGTGTGCCGCACAATCACAGCCCTTAAGGCAAAATATCATAACTAACACACTAGTAATAGGTGACTCTATAGTCAGGCACACTGATGTCCCACTCACTAGGCTGGACAAGGAGAAGGTTACTGTTAGCTGCCTGTCAGGAGCCAGAATCTGCCACACAACACAAGCACTCAGGTCACTCCAGAACAAGTACAAATAAGACACTGTCATTGTTAATGTTGGTGTGACGTACCTCCCTGGACTACATGAAAAGAGACATGGAAGAGCTCTCTGATCATGTAGCCCAGGCGGGTATGACCCTGACCCTGAGTAGCATCCTGCCCTCACCAAGAATGATACCGCAGTATAAAGAAAAAATGATCAGTTTCAACAATTGGCTAAGCTTCTGGTGTCATTCAAAGGGGATCCAGTGTCTGGCAGCCTGGGACGACATGCTCAACAAGCCTCATTGCTTCACAAGAGACGGCTTGCACCTGTCATCCCTAGGCTTTTGAATACTGGGCAAGGCTCTTGCTGCCCCCATAGTGCCTTTTTTAGGCAAGGCTCAAAAGTCAAACCCACCTCCATAAACAGCACAAATAAAAAAATGAGGGTTATGCCACTCAATGATAGGAGTTTAAATCTCAAAATGCACGCGCTTGAAGCACTTCTCAGTATGGAGAACATCGACATCTGTGCAGTAACTGAAACCTGGTTTAATGCTCCACTACCGGGCTATAACTCATACCACACATTTCGGCCACAGACGATGGGCTGAAACACAAAAGGAGGGGGTGTATCTATATTCATCAAGGATACCTACACCTCCAGGTTAGTGGCGCAGCATTATACCTCCGAGATCATCTATGTGCAACTAACATCAGGCAAATCTGCAATACAAATTGTGAAAATAGAGTCCTAGACACTGGATAAAGTAACCAGCGATAGTTGAGAAGAACAATAAATAAAATAAAACTCGCTGCATACCCACGGCACATAACTCTTTATTAGGAAAAAAGTGAGCACTTTCAGAGTCCTCTCTGCTTCATCAGACATATTATCACAGTTAAAACATTGTTTAAATAGTAATACATTGTGGTATCAACCAATCAATTCATGTTAAAGTTAGTAGACCAATTATTAATACTTATAGTATAAAAAATACACATATAAATACATATAAAAAGGCACACAAAAACAGTATAAAGTGTAAACAGAGATGTGTTTACACTTTATACTGTTTTTATATGTGCCTTTTTTATACGTATTTATATATAAAGAGGTTATAGTGCCCCTCTACTCATCACTCATCAGACCCATCATAGAGTACAATGCCCCATTTGGAATGTACCTCACAAGACACTTCCAACAGCTGGAAAGACCAAAAAAGTACCTCACCAAGAGGATTACTTGCCTCAAACATATGTCCTATGCAGCCCGACTGGAAAAACTCCAGCTGTACTCAGTCGCATATCACTTACTCAGAGGTGATCTCTGCCTGACTTACAAAGCCATGTCCAACTCAGAATTAAACCTCGCCACAACAATAAATAGAACATGCTTGAGGGATAGATTCCTGTCACAGAGACTCTCCATGCCTTGGAACAAAATTCCTAACTACATTAGGCAGAGCCCCTCACTAACACTCACTAACACTCTTCAAGAGAAACCTTGACAAGTGGATGGGTAACAGAAAATACACCCCTGGGATCACTTCATTGGCTCTTCTTGACAGAGGCTCATTTAATTAATCAATGGGGCAGTGAAAGCTGGCACACTCTGGCTAAGCTTGTAAATGCCCTCAGGCAGATAGCCTAGTACCTACCTATGAATCTATGAACCTATGAAAGTTGAAAGAGATGGAAAAAAAACTGCCCAAAAGGCCAAGAAACTACAATTTCTGGGCCAGAAGCCACTGTTGTGGTAGATAGGCTACCTAGGGATTTCCACTCCCACTAATTAGTTAGAAGGCTTCCCTCCAACACAGAAAGGCTTAGGGGCTCAGAAGCTTACAAACAGTCCTGGATACAGTAAATCTGTATCTGGACTAGACTAGTTAAAGGAAAGGCAGGAAACAAGCTTAGAATTTTTTTTTAGTATGATTAAGTAAAAATCAAAGAAACATAACAACATGTGGACTGTAAGGGAGAGAGGAAGAGACTAATATCAATCTATAGTGAACATAATTGCAAGTCGCAGAAAAATTAAAACTAGAAATGAAGAGGGTAGTCTATCTGCAGAAAAGAGAGGACAAGGGTGAAATGGAAAAAGAATGAACAAGGTAAGAGTGTGGAAGAGGGATGAGAGAATTAGTTTGTGCTTTGGCATGTGCAGATCCATGAGTCTAATAAGTTTTCTTTTAAGGCTGTTTTGAAGCCTTGATCTGGGACCCTCCTACCAGTCTAGTGTCATTACCTCATTCTACTCAGTACAGGGAGAACATTTGAGAAGGCCAATCAGCTTAGTTTCGGCTACTCCTTTCTCTCTTTCCAGTACAAAAAAAAATTAAAAAAAAAAAAAAAAAAAGTTATCTGCTTTTACAGTATTTGTGTTTTTTCCTACTTTATTTTGCTTTTGCGTCATCTTAAAAGTACTCAGTTGTATTTATTACTGCTTGGTGTAACTTATTCTAAGCCTTTTAGTTTAAGCACTTGGGCTTTAGACCAGTTGTTTTACATTAGGAAGGTTTGTGGGCTGCACTGTGGTGGCAGGACAGGTAGCTTACATCCTTCAAGTTGGGAACTGCTGATTGAGGGCTCAGTGTCTGTTATTCTAAAAGTGTATTAGTTCTGGTTTAAGCACCTGGGCTTCAGGCCAGTTATTTTACATTAAGAAGGTTCATGGTCTGCACTCTTGTGGGAGAAGAGGCTGGACTCTGCCCTTCTGAGCTGGAAATTTCTGGTTAAAGGCTTATAGTGCCTGCATAGTTGAACTATTTCTTACTGTAATTGGTACACATTGTTTGCTGTAGCATAGACTAGATCCAGGCCTGCTGAATCTAGTTTTGTTTGTATGCTTGTTATTTCCCTGAAAAGCTAATTCCACCTAAAACGCGGCTTTTCAGTGCTTCTGTGGATCCCTAGTGATATCTGCATTGCATACTGTACTTATTTCCTTGTTTCACTTGAAAGAAAGTTACTGTTTGTCATTTTTGCATTTGTTACCTGGCACTTGCTCACTAAAGCAATTATATAAGTCAGCACTAAAAAATTAAAAGCACTACACCCTCACAAACTCCCCCTGGAGTACCTTGCTCCCCATAGGCCCTTTTTTTCAATTATAAAGAAATTCCCAATACTATTCTAGCATGTCCAAAGGTCAGTTGTCAATCTCCTCTCCAGTCCAGCTGGTGAATCTGGAAATCTTAAGGCAATGTTACAACTGCCTCATGTACACAGACAACCCTCTCCTCCTCCCAACAAATTCCAACACATGTGAGAGATGCAACCATATAGCCAAACTGGAGGCTAAGCTCTCTCAACTCAGTACTGGCGTAACCAGTCAGGAGGAGAAGGAAACCACACTCACTAAAATTCCAGTCTTACATAGACCTACCACGACAGCAAACCAAACACATAAACAGACAAAAACATACTTGGAGGCTCTAAATAAAAATCTGCCTAAGCAGCAGAGACCTCCAAAGCAGACACCCAAGCAACCGCTACCACAAAACAAAACACGTGCAACACATAGCTCACAAAGCCAGTGTGCCGTACAGTCACAGCCCTTAAGGCTAAACAACACACCTGATACACTTGTAATAGGTGACTCTATCATCAGGCACACTGACGTCCCACTCACCAGGCTGAACAAGGAGAAGGTCACGGTGAGCTGCCTGTCGGGCGCTAGGATCTGCCACATAACACAAGCACTCAGGTCACTCCAAGGCAAGTACAAATATGACTCAGTCATTGTCCATGCTGGTGTGAATGACCTGAGACGTACCTCCCTGGACTACATGAAAAGAGACATAGAGGAGCTCTCTGAGCATGTAGCCCAGGCCGGCATGACCCTGACCTTGAGTAGCATCTTACCCTCACCAAGAATGATGCCACAGTATGAAGACAAGATGATCAATTTCAACAACTGGCTTAAGTATTGGTGTCATTCAAAGGGGATCCAGTGCCTGTCAGCCTGGGATGACATGCTCGACAAGCCACGATGCTTCGCTAGGGACGGCTTGCACCTGTCACCCCTGGGCTTTCAGATATTGGCAAAGACTCTTGCTACCCCCATAGTGCCTTTTTTAGGCAAGGCTCAAAAGACAAACCCACCTCCATAGGTATCACAAGGGATAAGAAACTAAGAGTAATGCTACTCAATGCCAGAAGTCTAAACCTCAAGATGCACACACTCAAAACTCTCCTTAGCATGGAGAACATCGATATCTGTGCAGTAACAGAAACCTGGTTCAAGGCTCTCGGGAGCACCCCAGCACTACCAGGTTATACTTCATACCATGCTTTTTGGCCTCAAAACTTGGACCGAACCACAAAAGGAGGGGGAGTATAAATATTCGTCAAAGATACCCACACCTCCAGGTTGGTGGCACAGCACAAAGCATCAGAGACTATCCATGTGCAACTAACAGTGGGTAAAACTACCTTCCAGTTTATAGCCTGCTACAGACCACCCTCCCAAACCCAGGAACCCCACTTGGCCTTCCTGACAACACTGGAAAATATGAAGGTCTCTCCAAACACCATTATATTGGGTGACTTCAACTACCCAACCATAGACTGGGAGCATTACTCTAGCTCCAACACCCTAGTCCAAAGATTCCTAGAATTTATAAACTCAAATGCTATGGAACAACTTGTTACCACTCCCACAAGAGGAGAAAACATACTGGACCTGATCATCACCAACATGGGGACTCTATGCTCTAGACCAGAAGTGTATCCCTCACTGGTAAGATCAGACCATAAACTAATCTCACTGGATATTCACATCCCGACCCCACCCCATGCCCAGAAAACCACAGTGAAAAACTTCTCTAAAGCAAATTTCACACTCCTCAAAACCGAGGTGGAATCCTTCAAAGCCCCCGGGCCTGTGGATAATACGGCCCAGACCGCAAAATCCTTTATAAACGCATTTTAGAAGTAGGAAGCTACTACATGATAGAGCAAAATCCCAAAAAGGGAAGGCATCTCTGATCAGTATTAGCAAAAAACTACGGGCACTCATAAAATCGTCTAAGGCCAGCTTCGAGAGAAAAATTGCACAGGACACTAAGGATAATCACAAGGCTTTCTTTAGTTATGTTAGGAACCTGGGTGGGAATTCCCAGATATGCTCAGAATTAGTCCAAAATGACAAAAAATACACCAAACCCACAGACATTGCCAACATCCTAGCTGACAGGTTCAGCGCAAACTTCTCCCCTCCCCACCAAAAGGGCTAATATCTATCCCAGCAGAGTGCTGCCCCCCTGACATCTCAGATGCTCAGGTAAGAGCCGCCCTCTCCAAAGCAAAAAACACAGCATCAATGGGACCAGACGGTGTCCCGGGCTGCGTCCTACATGAACTCCAAGAAGAGCTAAACCAAACCTAAAACTACTGTTCAATCTCAGCCTTACTACAGGATATGTACCCAAAGAGTGGCGTACAGCAACAGTGGTCCCTCTCCACAAAGGTGGTGCCTCAACGGATCCTGGAAACTATCGCCCCATAAGTCTCACTAGCTTGGTCTGCAAAGCTATGGAAAGGATCATCATGGACCTTATAAATAAAGATATTGGGGACCTACAGACACTGAATCCTACCCAGTTCAGCTTTGTTAAGGGCAGATCCTGCCTCTTAAACCTGGTCAATTTCTTTGAAACAGTCACCAAGGCCATTGACAAGGGGAAGGTGGTCCACACAGCCTACCTGGACCTCGCAAAAGCCTTCGATACAATACCCCACTCGGGCATTATAGATAAGCTCACCAGCTTAAATATAAACCCCTATGTCACTAGATGGGTTGCAAACTGGCTCAAGGACAGAACCCACATGGTTAGAATAGCTGGAGCCATGTCAGACTCCAAACCAGTTACAAGTGGCATCCCAAAAGGCTCAGTCCTGGGACCTCTCTTGTTCGGTATATATTTCTTGGAGGTACAGGCCAGCATGGAAGGACTGTGGCTGACCAAGTTCACAGATGACTGCAAACTGGGAGCCATAATAGACTCTCCAGCCGACACAAACATCCTCCAAAAGGGCCTCATAGAAACAGACAACTGGTGCCAGGGCCATGGCCTCAAGCTAAACGCCAAAATGTGTATAGTCATCCCCTTTGGCAAAAACAAAGTGTCCACAAATTACCACATAGGTGGAAATCCATTAAGTACAGAAGAAGTAATTAGGGACCTGGGGACCCAAATTGATAACAATCTCTCATTTGACAACCACGTGGCCAATGTGGTTAGAAAAACATTTTATATAGCCCACCTAATCAAGAAGGGATTCACATCTAGATCAGGGGAGGTCATCGTGCCTCTTTACTCATCCCTCATCAGGCCCATAATTGAGTACAATGCCCCATTTTGAGATGTACCTTACCAGACACCTGCAACAACTGGAAAGACCCCAAAAGTACCTCACCAAGAGGATCAAGGGGCTCAAACAGATGCCGTATGCTGCCGGTTAAAGAAACTCCAGCTCTACTCAGTGGCATACCGCCTGCTCAGAGGCGATCTGTGCCTGACGTATAAAGCCATGTCCAACCCAGAATTAATGGACATGCTGCACCTCAGAAAATTCAAATCCCATCGAGCTACGTGCTCGAGGGACTTGAACCTCACTGCCCCAACTGTGGAAGCAAGCATTCATCATCCCCCTACATAAAGGAGGCAACAATTGCAACATCAACAACTTTCGTCCTATTGCCATTCTGTCCCCTATTTCTAAACTCATGGAAAAGTGTATCCACCTTCAACTCTTGCCACATCTCTTAGATAACAACCTGCTAACCCCTACACAACATGGATTCAGGCCAAATCACAGCACTATGACTGCCCTCTTGTCCTTTCTTGAGACTGTTAACATAGCACGTGACTCCGGCCACACTGTCTCAACCCTATTACTTGACCTCTCCAAGGCATTCGACACCATCTCACACAATCTGCTCTTAACCAAACTGTCATAACTTAATCTCTCTCCCTCTTCCATAAATTGGTTCTCCAGCTACCTATCAAATAGACACCAAGCAGTAATATGGAAAAAGGCCACTTCCCCATTCCTTAGTACCCCCACTGGAGTTCCCCAATGATCCATTCTTGGTCCCCTCCTCTTCAACATATATATCAATGACTTTCCCAAATCTATCCCATTTGCAAACATCATCCAATATGCAGATGATTCCACCATTATCTGCTCTGCCACCTCCCCCTCACTGCTCCAAAAACTTACTCAGGAAGCTTTTTCAATAACTGAACATTGGATGAAAATAAACCATTTAGCACTCAATGCCTCTAAAACAAAACTGATGGTATTCACCCCTTCCAAATCCACCTCCTTCAATACAAACTCCTTCTCAATTACCAGCCTAAATAACTCACCCCTAGAACTAGTGCCTGAAACTAAGCTACTAGGTGTACAAATTGACAATCGGCTGAGTTACAACTCCCATCTACAACTAAATATTAAAAAACCATCAAAAACTAGGTATGCTCTACCGTCAGAACCAATACCTTACAAGCTCCTCCAAAATCACACTCGCTTCCTCTTTCTCATCCCCTCCCTTCTCTATGGGGCCCCATTACTGACTAACCTCCAGACCTCTCTAAAAAAGCAGCTTTCCTCCTGCTATAACAAAATTGCCAAATTCGCCAACAGCCACAGGTCCACCAATCACCATTGTTCCTCTCTTCAAAAATTAAATTGGCTCGAATTATCAAATCAACTCATATATATACAGCTGACTTTTGCTCACAAGCTCATTCTTAGCCCTTCTCTTTGTCCCTCCCTGTCTTCTGCCTTCAAAATGCACCTACCAAATAGAATCCTAAGGTCTAACAATCAAAACTTTTTAGAAGTACATAAACCATGTCATCCCCCAGGCAAACACTTACTATCTTTTAACCTTGCCCGTCTCTGGAACTCACTTCCACCATCTATTCGTACCACCACTAACCAGTACATGTTCAAAAAATCTCTTCATACATATCTAAGGTCCCAATGGGATTGTTCTTGCTCCCTTCCCTCATAAACCTACGACATCCCACCCTCCCTCTTACTTTTGATACATAACTCTACCTATCAAAGCTTATGTTCCTTCAGAATATTTACTTTATAATGCAATTTTATGTTTTCTTCTGAACAACTTCTCCAAATGCATATCTCATTACTGTTTTCAACTTATTTACCTGACATATTTCCATCTTTCCATATTTTCATCAGATTGTATTACTTTTTTAAATGCTTTTTGAACTTTGTGCTTATATGCTTTAAATGTTTTAAATGTTTTATCTCTTAATCTGTATAATTATTATTGTAGTTTTGTATGTACCTAATTTTTGTCTGTATTGGAGCTTTTCTCCCCAGGACTCCATTGAAAATGGGTTCTTTTGGCCCAATGGACTATCCTGGTAAACCGACTGCAAATAAATAAATAAATAAATAAATAAATAAACAAAATAAATAGGACATGCTGGAGGGACAGATTCATAACCCAGAGGCTCCCTTCACTCTGGAATAAAATCCCAGTCCAGGTTAGGCAGAGTCCCTCATTGACTCTCTTCAAGAGGAATCTTGATGAGTGGATGGGTGATCGTAGGTTTACCCCGGGTATCACTTCTGTGTCACTGTTAGACAGAAGCACAGTATACTAACCTCGAAAAAGGGCATAGCAAAATTTATTTAAAATGGGTGGCGAAAGCCATACACACTCTGGCTAGGCTTATAAATGCCCTAGGGCAGATAGCCTAGTATGAACCTATGAACCTATGAACCTATGAGTGTCAGGTAGAGTTCTTATATTTCGTGGGAGCCTGTTCCAAGCTATGGCAACTGAGTTTCTATATAAGTGCTAGCCTATAGTTCTTTTTGGCTTAGAGATTTCTAAGAGTAACTGGTTGGAGCTGTGAAGAGAGAGGCTGGGGCTATAAAGGGATATAAGGGAGGAGATGGCAGGACAGGAGTATAGAATAACATGTGTGCTGTACCTTTAAGAAGCATTTCTAAGACCTGAATGTGCCTATAAATAGCAAGCACATTCTAGCGCTTCAGTGCCCTTTTGGAAGTACAGCCAAAGTGTGAACATGTATGCATGAGACAACTAGTTTGTATATATATATATATATATATATATATATATATATATATATATAATGTGTTTGTGCATAATAAGAACTCACAATGTTCAGCCACAAGGTGCAGAGTTGATGTTGAAGGCAAACTAAATGAACTGAGAGCAAAAAAGGGCCAGAAATGAGCTAAAGGTAATGGAAACTTGCACAAATTATTTATTTATTAAAAAAGATAAAACAGAGCATTACAAGGGCACAAAATGCATTACTAAGCAAGCAAATAGCATGAAAACATTTATTAAGCATACGAGAAGCATAAAAAGCTTATTAATCTGATGAAATTTTTGAAATTAAGATACAAGATAAAACTAGCATCAGAAAAGCGTAGAAGGGGTTTAGAATTATATCAGAATTGCAAAACAAACATGTTTAAAGTAAAATGGGCATGTTTAGAGTTAAAACAAGCACAAGAAAATGTAATGGGCATGACAAGAGATTAAATGAGCAAAACGAATATAACAAAGGGCAAAAAAGGCACATTAAGTATAAATAAAGCAAGGCAACTGCATGTTTTTGGTGAATTTCTGTGTTTTGGCAAAAACTACTACTTTGCATTGACTGAAACTATTAAGGGCATAACCGGAGTTATTTGAATTAGCTCTAAGTGTGTTAGAGTGCTTATAGTGTGTGCTTATTACTCTGCATTTATTCCGAAGTTTGCTGTGTGCAAAGTGAAATATTTCATAAAGTGCAGTCAAATACAGCCATTTTGAAAAGTTTCTTGTGCTGGATGTGTCTTTTCACAGAGTGTTGCCATTACAAAGTGTTTCTTGCACTGTACAAAGTTGTTTAGCAAAGAACAGACATTTTGGAGAAATTTCAGTGTGATGTGTACTGTTTATTCACAAAGTGCAATTACTTTGAAATGTTTCTCACTCTGAGCTTCTTCTGCCCAGTTTATTCTCATAGTGCAGTTATTCGAAATGTTTCTTAAAATGATGATGTGACTTTTACAGTACAATGATTTCAAGAGAATTACAGTGCCCGGGAAACATATTTCACAAAGTTCTGTTATACCGAGACTTGTTGTGCTATTGGGCATAGTTCCAAGTAAAGATGGAAAATAGTAAGGGACCAAGAATGGATCCTTGCGGAACAACTTGTCAAACTGGGAGGAGAGGGGAGAGACAGTTATGCCATTTAACAGCTTGTTGCCAGAGGGACAGATATTTTTTAAACCACAGTAGAGCGGAGTTATCCAGATTGAGCTCAGAGAGAGTCGATAGTAATTTGCAGTGGGATACCGTGTCAAATGCCTTTGACAGGTCTAGGAAGACAACAGATATTAAGTTAATGAGATTTCTTTGTTGGTTGACTTGGTCAATAAAGGATATAATGGCAGAAGTGGTACTATGGTTTGGCTGAAATCCATGATGGCAATTTGCTAGCAGGTTATACTGAAGAAGATGATTCAGTAGTTGAGTGTGTATACATTTTTCTAAGTTTAGCTATGGGGTGATAATTACTAAGTTCTGTCGAGGATCCACCTTTGTGCAGGGGGACGATGTAAGAAATTTTCCATAGAGAGGGGACAGAGTGTTCAGCTATGGATCTATTGATGAGTATGGAAAAAGGGTAGGAGATGGCAGAGGCAACAATCCTGAGGTAATCAGTGAGTAGTTTATCAGCAGCGAGAGTGGTGGATTTCAATTTGGCAAGGTGTTTACGAATTAGGTCAGATGGTACTGGTTTGAGAGAGAGAATGGGTGTTGGTCTTGGTGACAGTTTTGTATTTTGTATTTGGGTATTTGGGTTGGGGTTGTACTAAGTTGCATAAAGCTGTGTCGATTTATAGAAGAGTTTGGGGAATCTGAGGTGAGGGTTTGTCAACTGATGTTGACATCACTTAGTATGACAGTTTTGCATGGTATTGAGTGAGTTAGCCAGGACAGAATATTTTCAAGTATGGAAATATTATTGCCTGGAGGGATATAAATAGCAGCAATTGTATGTTTTGTGTAGTTGATTATTTTGCAGTAAACTATTTAGAGTTCTGCAGGGTGAAGGTTAGGGAGGGATATGGTTAAAGGGACATGTTAAGTTGGTCAGAATAGATTATAGCGACACCTCCACCTTTTCCTGTGGGGACTGTCTAGGTGGAAGATATTGTACCCTGGGGGAATGATTTTATTGTCAGTGTTGTGAAGTTTAAGCCATGTTTCTGTTAGAGTTGTTATGTCAGGAGAGTAAAGGGAAAGCCATGCATGGAATTTGCTGATTTTATTGAGAATGCTGTGTAAATTTAGGGAGTATAAACTTAAGCATTGAGATGGGGAGATGGAGTGAGGAGTGGATGGGGAGGGAAGAAAGTATCTGGAGAGGAACTAGAGAGAAGGACAGGGTTTGGGTGGATATCCCCTGACTGGAGTAATATTTTGGTGACTGCTGTTATAGCAAGAATTTTAGAGCTGAATGTTAGGTATTTGGGTCTACTTTTTTGGGGGTGAGATGGGTGCAGGACTACTTTGACTCTGGATATGAGACTGTTTGTGTGATTGACTATAAAGGGTGTTATTCCAAAGGAGCAGGGAGTTTGTACGTCTGTAGTTAGATAAGTAAAGATAGGAGGAAAGTTTCTGGGAGGTAATGTAGTATGATAAAAGGACAGGTCTGAGAGCAATACAAGAAAAGTAGTGGAGGTAAGAATTAATATCATTCTGAAGATGGTGGAGAGAGTAAGAGAGGAGGTAACTAGGGAGAGAGAACTAGGTGGACGAAAAGTAGCGAAGTTACTAAGTGAAAGAAGAGGTGAAGTATGAAATATAGTCAGGTTGGATGATGGGGTTAAGGTTGTGTGACCTTTCAGGGGGCAGAGTTTAGTTGAAATGTGAAGTGAAGGTGTTATGAAAGTTAGGTATAGGAGAGAGGATGTTATGTAAGTGGGAGTGTTGGGGTGTAGAGCTGTGGCAGGCTTAAGCTGGGGAAAGATGTATAGAGTTATAGTTCTATGAGCGTAGTCTTTTGGTTGGGGAGAGGTAGAGGGGGGAGAGATGTGATAGGTGGGAGTTGACAGGAAGTGGTGGTCTGAATGTGGAGGATAACAGTGTGATTAAGGTACAAAAGAAGAGTAGGTGGGGTGGTGGGAATTGGGTGCAGGGTAGAGAGATCAGAGTGAACCCAAATGCAGCTATGGTGAACGGAGTGAGTTGAACCACAAGGGCCACTCCAAGCTGCCTCAAAAAACAATCTGTTGAAGCTAGGAACCTCAGGTCAGTATCTGTGTTTGTAACAAGAATAGCAAAGGTTATTATATAATATACTGTAGTCGCCTCAAGTTTGCTTGCTAATTAATTAATTAATTAATCAATAAGAGAGTAGAATAGTAAGTTATTTATTCAGTATAAACCCTGTGCTACTTGTTCGACCAAGATTGTCTAAAGCACAGCAGCAGGCTTAATGCAAGGTATCATCATTGATACCAGGCACAGATGTGAGTTACTACTAGCAGGAGAATGGGAGGGGAACCTAGCCTCTTGTGACACAGTCGGTGTGCACACTACTTTCTTAAAACTCTAGAATTATAATATCAAGTAAAGTCCCAAAAAATTCTAGCTTAGTAGGGGGTCACATACATTGCATAGAACCACAGTGTCTGTAGGAGAGTTGTTCTAGAGAGCCGAGCATCCGTCTTGCGCACAGAGTATAAGGAAAACTGTAAGATAAAAGAGACAAAGTTACATTGAGGGAGTTAGGGGATGAGTAAGGGTAGAATGGCTGTTAGGTATAATTAAAAACTCAAAGGATTGTAAGAGTTAAGAGATACAGAGGGATTGAGGACAGTTCAATTCTAACATTTAACAGTGCAGAAAAATTAATTTAGTATGTATATGCTTAAAACTGCATAACCTCATAATAACATTACTTAGACTAGCACAAAGGATGCAAGTGCCTACACATTTCCTATGACACAAAGGTAAGCATGCAGTTACAGACTTTGCAAATCTCTCAGAACCATCTAACAAGTTCTGTATATCTAAACCTCAAAATGTGTCAGTTTTTACAAGTCTCTCAAAATAGTCTAACAGAGTATGTGTATCTAGACTTCAGATGCATCAATCTTTGCAAATCTCATAAAACATTTTAACAAATCATAGAATCATAGGATCATAGGAGTTTACTAGGCTATTGATCTGGAGGTCATTTCAAGTGTAGCATTTCATCCTAATGTAATACCAAAGATATGCTAGTCAGTATCCAGGATTGCATTTAGTAATGACTGCCCATGTCCAGGAGGGTTGTGGGTGCTATCCCTGGTAAGAATTTATGGTGCCCCACCCACTCATCCAGGTTCCTTTTGAACAATATCATATAAGTATTCTGTTTCACATGAATTGGTACTGTATTCCAAAGATGCAGCAGCCACTGGGAGACAAATCTGTTCCTCCAGCATGTCCTATTTAAGTCATAGGCCATATTTAGGTCCCTGGAGCAGACAGCACTAGTCTCGTTTGATTTATGGATGTGCAGCAAGTTCATTAGGTCTGGGTCTGAGATTGCTCTGTAAGCCAACCATAAGTCTCCCCTAAGAAGTCTGTATGCTACAGAGTATAGTGACAGGGACTTTAGTTGGTCTGTGTACGGCATGTGCTGGAGTCCCGTGATCTTATTTATGGGAACCTCTGAGGTCTCTCCAATTGCTGCAGGGACTTTGTACAGTGCATGCTGAATGGAGCATTATACACAATTATGGGCCTGATTAGTGCTGCATATAGGTTCATAGGTTCATAGGTAGGTACTAGGCTATCGGCCCAAGGGCCTACGTAAGCCTAGTCAACAAGGTTCCCTGGCTTACGCCACCCAAGAAAGTTATTTTCCTTTGCCACTGTCGAGCATAGACACAGAAGTGATCCCCGGGGTGTATTTCTTATTTCCCATCCACTCATCAAGATTTTTCTTGAAGAGTGCTAATGAAGAACTTTACTTGACATAGATGGGTAGCATGTTCCAGAGTATGGGAAGTCTCTGGGACAGGAATATATCCCTCCAGCATGTCCTATTTATTGTGGTGACAAGGTTTAGGTCCATAGAGCGTGTAGCTCGGAGGGATTGGGATTTCTTTAGGTGTAGCATGTCCAACAGCTCTGGGTTTGACATAGCTTTATATGTTAGGCAGAGATCACCTCGGAGTAAGTGATATGCTACGGAGTAAAGCTGGAGTTTTTTGAGGCGGTCAGTGTAGGGCATTTGTTTGAGACCAGTAATCCTCTCTGTGATGTACTTCTGTGACCTTTCCAGCTGCTGCAGATGTCTTGTGAGGTACATTCCAAAAAGGGCATTGTACTCTATAATGGGTCTAATGAGTGTTGAGTAGAGGGGAACAATGACCTCTTTTTTCCTGGATGAGAACCCTTTTATGATGAGGTGTGCCACATAGAGGGGTTATATCCTCCTTCACTCTCAAGATGATGCCCTTACTAATCAAGTGTGCTACGTAGAAAGCCTTCCTTACTACAGTAGACACATGGTTGTAAAAGTTAAGTTCACAGTCAATTTGTGATCCCAGATCCCATACCACTTTGTAGGTACTTAAGGTATTGTTGTTTATTTGATAGTGTGAAGGGACGTTGTTTGTGTTGAAGGGAATGATGATGCATTTCTTTGCATTCAGCTTGAGACCATGACTAAGACACCAGTTGTTGGTTTGCGTAAGACCCTCCTGGAGTAAAGTGACATCATTGGAGATTCAGTAATTGCACCTACTTTGCAGTCATCCGCAAACGTGGTCAGACACAACCCCTTTGCTTTGGCTTGAACTTCTGAGAAGTATATACCAAACAGTAGGGGGGCACAGCTCTGACCCTTGTGACACCCCACTGGCAACAGGTCTGCTGGTTGATGTGGAGTCACCCACTTTGATAGTGTGTGTCAGGTTTGTGAGCTACTTGGCAACACATCTTACAACAAAGGCATTTACATTCAGTTTGCTAAGTTTATTGGTAATGCCTGAGTGTGGGATTGTGTCAAAACCTTTGCCAAGTTGAGGTATGCTTTGTGCACAAATTTGCCCTCATCAATGGCCTTGGTCACATTTTTGAAGAAATCCACCAGATTTAACAGGCAGGATCTGCCCTTGATGAAGCCAAATAGGGTTTAACCCAGGGTATGGAGGTCACCTATGTCTTTATTTATTAGGTCTATAATGATATGTTCCATGGCCTTACAGATGAGTCTGGTCAGGCTTATGAGTCTGTAATTCCCCAGGTCTGTTGTTAGGCCACCTTTGTGGATGGGAATAACTGTTGCTGTTCTCCATTCCACAGGAACAAAGACCGTGGTTAGGCTATGATTGAAAAGGGTACTTAATGGTGATGGTAGTTCATGTTTTAGCCTGTTTATAAGACAGCCTGAGATTCTGTCTGGTCCCATAGAGACTGCATTTTTTGTCTTGGACAAGGCTTTAATGATCTGCTATTCAGATATCTAGGGTTGGGAGGAGTTTGTGGCAAGGTTTTTGCTAAGTTTGGTGGGGTAAGAGAGTGAAATTTTCACCAAACCTAAACGCTAGCAGGTTTGCTGCCTCTGTGTTGTAAGTGTGTGTGATACCGTTGGTCACTAGTTCTGCACATGATTGAGTCCTAACATTTAGGCTATGTACATAGCGGTAAAGGGCCTTATGGTTATCCTTGGCTGTGCTTGCTAAGTTTTTCTCAAAGATGCCCTTAGAGGATTTGACATGTTGTCTATTTTATTTTCCTGTTGAGCCCATGGTGGGTGCTTTTCCACTGTTGAGGCCTCACCTTTGTTTTTTTGGACAGCAGCTTTTTGCATTTCTTGTAAAGTTTGTTAATGCTAGATGTCCACCATTGAGGCTTGTTTTTACTTGGGGCTCTTGATTTGATTCTTTCTGGCACAGCTAAGTCTATACTTTTATGCAAGTGATTGTACAAGGCTTTAGTGTAAGCTTCGGTGTCGTTACCATTTCTAGCTGGGGTGGGGCTTGGAATGCATTTATACCTTCCCATAGGATTGTATAGTTTGCTTTGGTGAAGTTTTATAGTCTGACTTCACCCTTGGTGCTAGTGCCAGATGGAAGGTGACTTATTTGTGGTCAGATTTAACTAATTGTATGTATAAATATCAAACTCATCAGCAGCAGGATAAATTATGTGAAAACAATAGAGTTATTAAGAGCCACACTTGCAGTAAGTAGACTGCTACACAAAGTTATAGGCACAGCACATGTAACATCTTGCACACACGTAGACCGGAATAGATAGAACTGCTTGGCTATGCCTAGCGTGCAAAGAGTTTATAGTTTCAGTATAAATCTGCTTGTCAACCCTACAGTGTGGACTTACAGAGGATAAGTCATAGATCAGTTATGCAAAAAATACTATTGGCAGTGACATAGAAATTGCTGATGTCATAGAGTAAAACAGTGAAAAGCAGTCTTTTTAATGATAACTCATCTCAAGTCAACCAAGCGAGTAACAGGTAGCCTCAGCATTGTTTCAGAAGCTAAAAACTTGTATGTTCCATATCACAGTAAACAGGTAAGATTGTGAGGAGTAAACATTACATAATAACTTAAACTGGTCAAAGTTCAGATGTAGAAGCAGAAAAAAAGGCAAAAATCATTTATGTGATGAGCACACCAACACCTGGCCACTAAGGAGAAGCTAGTAGTATAAGAGAAGAATTTGAAAATGGTGCCCGTAAATTCTTAGGCCATTTAAAACCTTAGGTCTGACATTAGAAGAGGGGGAGGGGCCAGAGTCCAGTGCACCACAAGGGTTAGAAAAGGGTGCAGGGTAGTAGATATAGACTGAAAGAAATTACATAAACTTGCCCATGCACCATGAGGGACAGTCCAAGCCACCTCAATAAACAATCTGTTGAAGCAAGGAACCTCAGGTCGGTACCTGCATTTGTAATGGAGCAGCAAAGGTTGTATAACATACTTACTTCAGGTTTGCTTGCTAATTAATTAATTAATTAATTAATTAATTAATAGGAAAGTAGAATAGTAAGTTATATATCCAGTATAAACCCTGTGCTACTAGTTTGACCAAAATTGTCTAAATTAGCATGGCGGCAGGCTTAATGCAAGGTATTGGGATCGACATCCAGCACAGACATGGATTATCACTAGCAGGAGAAAGGAGGGGGACCTATCCTTTTGTGACCTAGTCGGTCTGCACACCACTATCCTAAAACTCAGCAATTATAATAGTTGAATAAAGTCCCCAAAAATAGTAGTTCAGTAGGGGGCCACACACATTACATAGAACCACAGTGTTAAACCAGTGTGTGGGGGGGGACTACTTCTCTTTCTGTAGGGAAGTTGTTCTAGGCAGCTGAGCATCCCTCTCATCCACAGAGTATAAGGAAAACTGTAAGAAAAAAATGACAAAGTTGCAGTTGAGGGAGTTAGGGGATAAGTAAGGGTAGAATGGCTGTTAGGTATAACTAAAAACTCAAACTCATGTTGTCCATGAAAGCAGTCCATTCATGCCATGTCAATTATCTGATGATGTCATGAAATAACAATGATGTGCTGCACAACTCAGATCTCATTGGTTGTTGTGATTTTGGTAGACGAGCCTTAGTTTAATCACTCAGAATATCTCTCGCTTTCCCCCTCTCTTTTCTCTTTCCATTCTTTTGTAAACATATGAAATCAGTGGCCTTGGATGTTTCTTTCAAATTTTCTTCTGGCATATGTGACAATCTTTCACTTTGAAAATATCTTTCTTGCTTTTTGTACATCTGCTGTGCATTCTTTATTGTTACATCATTGAAGGGTATGATACCAATGCAGTTAAATAAAAGATGCCACAGTGTGCATTAAGTATCTAGTATATACTCTGGTCAGTGGGCATTATTCACAATACAGCTAAGCCTTTCTCTGAATGTGCTTCATCAGTAATGCTACACTTAACATTTATATTGCAGTTCCAACATTTGGATAATAATATGCTCTGAATGTTGAGAACAGGTAGATCTTGCAGTTTTTTTTTGTATTTCTTAGTCAGAAGTAGTCTGCGTCTACTCTTATGGTACAGTACATCCTGGTTTAATTTCACTGCCTTTCATTCAGTACATACAGCTCTTATTAGATGAGAAACATAACCTATGTCATGGAGAATAATACGGTTATGTATTAATTATGAATAATTGCAAACCATACAGTTCCATTTACTGATCACAATATATGTTCTTGACAGTTTAGGGTGCACTGGTAATTTTTATCTATAATGAATAACTTAGGAGGGTTATGGTAGAATACATTGGAACTGTCTGTGTAAATCTTCTGAATCCTGAGGAATAACTTGTTAAATGGTATATTTCCTTTGATAACCATGTTGCCAAGGTGGTTAGAAAATCCTTCTATGTGACCCATCTGATCACGAAAGGGTTAGAATCAAGATCTAAGAATGTAATGGTGCCGCTCTACTCTTCCCTCATCAGACCCATTATTGAGTACAATGCACCAATTGGAATGTAACTGGCTAAGCATCTCCAGCAGCTGGAGAGACCACAGAGGTACCTCACTAAGAGGATTACTGGCCTCAAACAGTTGCCCTATGCAGCACGATTGAAAAAAACTAAGGCTTTTCTCTGTTGCATACCGCCTTCTCAGAGGCGATCTGTGTCTAACATACAGAGCCATGTCCAACCCAGAACTGTTGAACATGCTCCTTCTTAGCAAAACCAAATCTACTCGAGCTACACACTCTAGGAATATAAGCCTCAGCACAACGATGAATAGAACATGCTGGAGGGATAGATTCCCTTCACAAAAACTCCCCTTGCTATGGAACAAGGTCCCAATCTACATAAGACAGAGCCCCTCACTATCACTCTTCAAGAGGAACCTTGACGAGTGGATGGGTAACAGAAAGTTCACACCAGGGAACATACCAACAGCTCTACTAGATAGGGGCCAAGGGTACTAGCTGCTAGATCAAGGGCCTAGGGAACTAACCAAAGGGGTGGTGAATACCGCACAACATGGCTGGGCTAATATATGCCTTCAGGCAGATAGCCCATTACCTACCTATGAACCTATGAACCTATATGCCTAAAGATACTGAAGTTGGGTCTGCCCATGGTCATCACGGCATAAATGGACTATCAAAAAAATGCATGGTGACAGAACTCACTTAAATAGCAGTTTAAATAAATATGTAAGCATTATACTGAAGGCATAAGAACCACAAACAGCTGCTGTAGATTGTACCATATGTTAATGGTGCCATCACAAGTGTTGTCACTATTTGCTATTCACCATTCCTCTGGACTCCCTACTGCAGCTGTCCATTTGAGGTTTATTCTGATCACATATAACTTTGTGGTTGAACTGAAGCACTGCCAAGCACAATCTGCAAAATAATCACAAATAACTATTGAGTAATAGTTTACTTGCGTACCCTTACTTTCAGTTGCCTAAAAGAAATCCTTATTGTGCTGTCATAACGTTTTTCCTAATTTCACATCTACCTTCCAGCATAAAAAAGATGCATCTCACTCTCAATTCACTAATGGTAGTATAAGACAATATAAGCAGACAACAAGAAGTTCACTCAAGCCATTATCATGTCCAGAAATGTGATATCATGATGTGATCATATGACTGCACCTAAATACTACCACAAATGAAGGGAACTATCTTTAGAGCAATGAAAGTCATGACTCTGTGATAAAGAATCCAACAAATGCCAAGTGATTTTTCAGAAAAATGTGTAGTGGACCACAGAGCAAGCCAAGGTTGTCACAATTATCTTTATTTTTTGCGGGCTGTTTCCTCCTGCAACAATAGTTTAAAAAGTGTGCCCATGTCAAATGCGTGTTGTTTATGATATTGTTTTTGTTGATTATTCCTTCCAGAAATGTATTCATCAAAGCAGTCTTTTCTAATAGTGAAGTTGTAAGTTTCAACATAGCTTTAATTTTCAATCTATATTTTTTGATTGTGATGTACATTGTCTACAGTGAACCAGTATATTTTGTTGTTGTAAACATTTTCATTACTTAATTGGAAATCAATGGTGATATTAACTACATAAGATACAGCCCACAACAGTGCAACAATGTAGGGTATTGCCATCTATGCCAGGGAGAACAGAACAGTGCATTTGTAACATATGCCAGCATAGTTAGGTGCAGTTTTGTAAATAATTTTGTGCCATTTGACTATCACATTGACTTGTTCAGATGCTTGTGTTAAAAATCAATCAACAGTGTTATTATAACTAATTAAATGTTTGTGTTTAAACAAATAATTCTGTAAGGGAAGAGTAAAAGGTTTTTTGAAATTGTTCTATAATTTTCAAATACTGCAACAGATCTTAGCAAAGCTCTGAATGTGTATTGTGCTAGAGTCAGGTCATCTAATGTGATGGCATTCTATAATCAGTACTGAGAGGATTTAATGTACACAACAGCTTGTTTTGTTTTCCTTGGAAATTTATATAAAAATCTATGACAGTTATCACAGTTAAGTTCACTTGAGTTCAATTCAATCTGTTAGAAGCTCTTCACCTTGCCTTGTAGAAGTAAGCATCTCAGCATCTAATCTTGCTTTGCTGTATTAATTAAGGTAGCTAGGGTACAGTTATTCTTTAGAAAGGAAATACAGTGAGATCAGTTAAGTAGCGTTTTTCAGCATCTGTTTGAATCTGTCCAAATGTGTTATTTTTATTTCTCCTGTGATTGAAACTTTGATGTTTATTCTACTTGCATATTTAGTATTCTCATGTTTTCTATTTTATTGATTATTAAATATTTTATACCTTTCATTGTGACTGATCTTTTAGAGAATACTTTTAAAATCTTGAGAGTGCTTGTGCTTATTTTAGTGACACCCTGGCCACTCTGAAAGCCTAGCTGCTTTGGTTATACTCTACCATTTATGGTAGTATTGATTTTACTCAGTATAATTGGATACCCCTGTAAGAGCCTTATATACTGGGCTGAAGGGATACAGCTAGTAAATCTGTACCAGCATTTCCCAGGATAGAGAGAGAGAGTGTGTGTGTGTGTGTGTGTGTGTGTGTGTGTGTGTGTGTGTGTGTGTGTGTGTGTGTGTGTGTGTGTGTGTGTGTGCGTGTGTGTGTGTGTGTGTGTGTGTGGGTGTGTGTGTGTGTGCGTGTGTGTGGGTTCTGGAAAGACAGATAGTCCAGTCCCAGGTCTGGAGTAGGATCCCTGTGTGCTCTTGGGGAAGTTGTGCTTGATGCTGAGAGCTGCATTTAAAATACTGTGTAGGTTCATTCCTGTTCTTAGCGACAGTGTCTCAATGGTGTTAGTGGTGAGGATTGAGGCTCCTTGATTGCTAGCTCTGGGTAAAGAGAGGCCATTACATACTGGTGTCAGAGCAGTGGGATATTAATTGGACTTCAGTAGCCTGTGGGCAGTTGTCACTGAAAGTATGTGTACTCTCAACAGCCACAAGCTAACCATTCAGTTTCATTTTTCAGAACAGTTTTATTTGTTTTTGTTAGTTTTGTTTAGTCAGAGAAAGCAGGCAAAGATGTCAGCAGAAGATTATGGTAAGCTGACAAAGATCCTGTTGGCCAAGGTATATGAAGTCAAAGGACTGGTGCATGCTAACTGGACTTAAAAGGAATGATTTCAGCTTTAATCACAGCTGCAGCACTGACCAGTGGCCAGGAGGTTAATCGGTCTGGTGATGGAGATGTGCTGTCGTCAGAAAAAGGGCAGTTCACCTTTTCCTCAGAGGACTTATAATCTGCCTGGAGTTAGAGACTTGAACTGGAGAATAAAGAGAGACTGCGATGTTTGGAGGCTGAAGAAAAGTAGAAGGAGTGTCAGCATGAACTGGAGGCCAAACATTTGGAGGCTGAAGAAAAGAAGTAGCATCAACTGGAGACCAAACGTTTGGAGACCAAAGAGAGACTGTGTCATTTGGAGATCAAAACAAATGAGGGACTATGGCAACTGGAGGCTGAAGAAAAAGAGAAGCTGTGATAACATGAGCAGGAGATGTTAACTCTTTTGCCCGGGTCATGGAGGTAAAGGGGAAGGGAATAACCAGACCTCAGAAGCAATAAAGGTCAGTAAATTTCTTCCACAATTTGCAGAAGGGGATGACTTTGATACTTTGATTCATATATTTGAACAAGTATGTTAACAGTATAATATTAACCAAGAGCTCTGGGTATGGCCCCTGACTCCCTTACTCCATGGTAAAGCTGTAACTGCTGTTTCTAAATTGTCTGATGCTGTTTGTTTAAACTATGAAAGAGTGAAACAATGTTTATTGAACTGTTATAAGTTAACACCTGAAGCTTACAGGAAAAAAAAAGTTTTGTGAACATAGATGCAAGGCAGATGAAAGTGTATGTGATTATATTGCTGAGTTAAGCACTTATTTTCATAGGTGGGTGAGTGTGTGTCAGGTTACCACTTTTGAAAGACTGGCAGACCTTTTAGTGATAGAACAATCCCATAATACTTTGCCTGAGGACATGAGAATCTGGTTAGCAGACTGTGAGTGTAACTCTGCAGATGAGCTGGGGAGAAAGGGGGTTTCTACTTAGCAAACAGGGCATCACTGCACAAGAAAGGGATACCCATTGCTGCACATGGGTATAAGGGAACCCATGGTGGGCAGCATAAATCACTCCAAAAGTGTCTAGCAGTAACAGGGGTAGCTACTAGTTCAGGTACATGGCCAGGATCAGGGGTTAGATGTTTTAAATGTGTCCAGGGGGGCCATGTAGCATACAAATGTCCACTGAAGCAAGGAGTAGAACAAAGGGTGAGGAGCTAGCAAGTGGTAATAACAGCGTACCAATAGTAAGTTGTCTTGAGACAACTCGGGTGCCAAATATCACCAGAGTTTGTATCCTGAGGCCACTGCTAAAACAGAGACACAACCTCTGACATAACCATTGTGAAGCCTGCAGTGGTTATAGGAGCTGTACCTGCTTGGACAGTCCTCTCCAGTCAGAGCTTTCAGAGGGATCCCATTCCAAATATGCCTGGCCAGGGTTCACCTTGAATGGGTTGGTGGAAAAAGAAGCAAGCAGGTAGCTGAGTTTGAGGATATTCCTAAAGATGTTTTGATAGTGAATGATGCTGATAATGCAGTACCTTGTGGGGATGTAGTTACATGCAGTCAGGCTTGGAGACAGGCGTGTAGGTCTGGTAGCCTGGGGGAGACCCAGTCAGACCCCACACTTGAAGCTGAGGTGTTCACCTTGACTGGGTGGGTGGAAAAGGAAGCAAGGAGGTAGCTGTGTTTGAGGATATTCCTAAAGATGTTTTGATAGTGAATGATTTTGATAATGCAGTACCTTGTGGGCATGCAGTGACATGCAGTCAGACTTGGAGACAGGCATGTAGGTCTGGTAGTCTGGGGAAACCCAGACAGACCCCACACCTAAAGCTGGGACTAGTGATGTGGCTATTTCAGGGAGGGAGCTACCCTGCAGCAGTGTGCCTGAAAGTGAGCCACAGCTGCTGGTAGGTACTGATGTTTCCATGTACAGGGTCACTGCAAGGACAGAGGTGAGTGGTAGCACCCAGGCTGACACTGAGGCACCGCTGTCAGAAGATACTAGGCCTCCTGTGGAAAGGTAGCTGTGAGGGGTCAAAAAAGTAGAGATGAGACAGAGTTGAGACAGGATCAGCTTTCAGACCCTACCTTACAAGACTTGAAAGAGGTAGCTAAGGAGACACCTAAGGCTCAAGGAAAAGGGGAGTCTTTATATTGGAACAAAGGGTTACTGTATATAGAGAGAGCCCCTGACAGAGGGCTAGAACGTGAGGTAATACAGCAATTGATAGTGCCCAGAACCTACAGTCTGACACTTCTAGCCATAGCCCATGACATTTCTTTTACAGGTCATATGGGCATAAATCGTACCAAGAGACATATTATGCAAACTCTTATTGGCATGGGATTTGCTATTTACTTTTCTTTGTTTTAGTGTTCCACTTTTAACTGGTGTCTGAGCAACGTAGGCATTGCCCGTGCTATTTTTTTTTAAACTGTAGCTATTTTTTTAGACTTTGTCTCCCATCTGTTCCTACTAACAGTGTTCTTTCCCCCTTGACTACTGTACTCCTTGCTATAAGCCCTTCTTCTCCACCCATACCTTACCATCCAAACCTCTTCCTTCCTTTCTAACCTGTTTTTTATTCTCTTTCTTTTAAAGGCAAAACTCCACAGCTAATTCACTCTCCTGTCCTCTCACCCAGTAGAGACTGCAAGTTCACCTCTTAACCAGCAGTACTGAGGTTCACGTGCGAACAGTTTCTCTAACCAACTGATTTCCCTACAAGCTGCCCATTAACACATTAACAACCCAGGAAGGCAAAGCAAAGTATGTTCATATACAACATGCTTATGTTGCCTTTCTTTTTGTAAAATAATCTATAGTATGCCACTAGAACTCACCTCCACCACCCTCCTTTTTCCTTTTACTGAATATACTACCAACCTGTTCCTCACATTCTACCTTTATTGCACTGTGTATTTAATCTCTGCAGTACCCAATTATGCTTTCTTAGCTGCCTCACCCAGCTACACTCATTGCAGCTCCTGCTAGCCCTGATTAGTCATAATGTTGTTATGCTATACATCTACCTCTCTCTTTCATAATTTGTCCTCCTTCCATCTCAGAAAATATAAGTCTATACCTCTACCTCTCTGTTTTATAAATTGTCCTTCAATTTCAGAAAATATAAGTGTAACTTCCAAATGCATTAGAAATCTCCCTAGTTCAATAGAGTTTTACTGTCTTTTCACATAGATCTCTGCTCCTACCTGAACTCCTCACCCACTGATTATTTTTATTTTTGTCTGAACTGGTCAGTGCTTCATGTAGCCCTGCTCTGTTTGCCCTTGTTATGCTCAGGCTACCCTACCCCCATTTGCACTCACCCCTGAATACTCTAAATTTATGCTCTCAGCCACCCTGACCACTCTCTCCTGCCACTCCCCAATTGCTCCAAAAGCCTTCTATTAGCTATTCCTTCCTAATGTCAGAAGAACCACATCTTTCAGCTTGATCTTACTCTACCTCTCTACTCTCCACTACATTCTTTCAGTTTCTGCTTCCAACAAGGACAATCTAGTAACTCTTCCTACTTGCTCTACCTTCCAAACAAATTCACCTTCTCCCTCTTTCTCTCTTACAAAATGATACAACTTCTCCTAACCACAGCTCTACTTCTTTTCCACTCAATTTCCACCTCCCATCATCGTACCGTAACATACATAAACATATTCATAATATTGTCCAAACAACTAAATCTCTCAACCTAGGTGACTGTACCTAATTATCAGTGTAACTGCTGAAAAAGGACATGTATCCAGTCGGACCATCCCGGTTAACAAATGTAAAATAAAATAAATAAATAAATAAATGCTGCCCCTGTACTTTGCTACCCACATACTCACCTCACTTCTTCTCATACATTCCATATTGTTCCAACTCTACTCTATCACAATAACACCTAACTTCATAAAATAAAAATTTTCCCTCTACCCTCTCTATCTCCCAAAATCAGGCCAAAATATTTCCTCTTCAGTCTAATCTATTTAAATTCAGAACTCCCTATGTTAAACATACTACTCTCAGGGGACATACACCCCAATCCTGGACCCAGCCCAAGACCCTTTCCCCCTAACCATCCCTTACCTCCTACCCACTCTCCTCCCTCCTCTCCTCTCAAACTTACAACCCCATATCTACTAGAAACTTAACTTTTCTTTCTCTCAGCATTCAAAGTATTCTAAACAAAGAAATTGAACCTCACTCCTGGAAAACTCTTCAAACCTCAGATATCCTCACTATCTCTGAAACCTGGCAAAAACCCCATATAGCTGATAGTGAAATCCTACCCCCTGGCTACAGTATTATTCACCAGGATAGACTCAATAAAAAAGGGGGACGTGTAGCTATTCTGTACTCTGATCATCTCACTATCTATCCTCTATCTTTCTCACCACCAAATTTCCACCCAGCAAAAGTCCTCATAGTGAACTGCAAACCGAACAATCGCAAAAAGTTGACATTGCCACTATCTATATAACCCCAGACAAAAACGTGCCTATCCTGGAAAATGTTCCCTCCTGGATCTCACAAACTATCTTCTATGAGACTATTATACTTGGTGATGTCAACATTGATTGAAATGCTCTATCCTCTGTCTCTCCAAATGACAGCATTAACCTTTATGGCTTCTCCCAACTAATTACTACCCCCACTCACATTAACAAACTTTCTAATACTGGTGCTACACTTGACTGGATCCTTACCTCCAACCCCTACATGTACCACAACCCCTCCACACTTCCTGATTATCTAAGTAACCACCTTCCCACCGCTGTCCATAGACACTCCCACAATTGCTCAAATCCCAATAGTACAAAGAGTGTCGCAAACTTACCAACTTCAATCCTGACACCTTTATTATATACTGTCCTCTACTATCTGGTCCTTTCTCCACAATCTCTTTCTAGAAGAAGCTGTTGTAAAATTAATTTAATAGCATTTTTCTTAAGACTCTAAACTCCCTGACCCCATTAGGAATATTAGAATTAAATCTAATTTTGCTCACTAGCTAATTAAAGATACTCGCTCCCTCGTGCACAAGCTCGATCACACTTGGAATAACTGGCAAAAAAACAAAATCCCTCCAATCATCAATGCTACAGACAACTATGTAATCTTACTAAAAAAGCACATCAAACATGACAAAAAAACTTTCATCTCAAACCACAAGAAAACCCCTACCAAAAAGATTCTGGAATACTCTCAATAAGCTGTTACACCCTGGTATACCCACTACACAAAATCCCACCCCTAATAGCTCTGCCTTGGACACTGCAATACTTTTAAACTCCTTCTTCATTGATTCCATTCAGAAATTAACAAAAAAATAGCACAAGTACCTGCCCCTCTACTCCCCCTCTTCCTCCCACACACCATCCTTCTTCTCACTTTAACCTGTCTCCACTGCCTACATCAGATCACTTCTCAGCAAACTCAAAACTTGTTCACCCCCCGCTGATAACTTGCCACCTCTTTTCCTTATGCTAGCTGCAAAAGCTATCACTTATCCTCTCTCCATACTAATCAAGTCGAAAAATGTCTATCATCCAAACAAATCCTTCTCAACCCAATTAAAACCAAACTCCTCCTTTTGATCCTAAACCTCTCCAACACCTCAAATCTACCTTCACTGTCTTGTCCCTAAATAGCAAAGTTATCAAGGTTGAACCCCATACCAAACTATTAGGTGTCATTATAGATTATCATCTTAAATTCAATCTTCACATCCAAAACTGCATCAAAAAGACTCTTCAAAAACTAGACCTTCTTTATAGAAAAAGATTTCCTCACAATGAGTCTAAACTCACACTAGCACAAGCCTATCTACTTCCCACCCCTACTATATGCTGACCAAATCCTTACAAACCTTCAAACAAATCTCTTGACTAAACTTGAACAATCATACAACAGAATTGCTAGATTTGCCACTAATCTACCCTATCTTTATCATAACTGCCTATCCCTAAAAAAAAAAACTACAGTGGCTAGAACTACAGCATCAACTCCTTCTGCCTCAACTACACCTGACCCACACCATCTTAAACCATCCCCACTCATGTACTGCTCTTGCAAAACTCATCACCCTATACTCCTAACCATACATACCACATCCCAGAGCACCTTCCCCTTCAGATCTACAAACCCAATAAAACCATTGGCAAACTTCTCTATAATTACTCAGTAGCGAATGCATGGAACAGACCCTTTATTTTTAAGAGAAATCTCTAACTCAAACTGTTTCAAAAAAACTTTAAAAGACTATATATTAAACTCTTGGACCTGTTCTCGCACTGACCCAATTTAGTCTACCTCTCCACTTTCCTAACCCCTCCTTCCTTATACTCTGCCTCTTAACCTCCACTGTACCCAAAAACTGATTACACTAACTTCCACCTTCTCTTTACTTCCTTTTCCTACCTACTGCTTCTTAACCTCAAAAAAAATTACTATAAGTCTAGTTGCTGGATGAAACTGTTTTGTTATTATTGTTATACTGCCTATTTATACTCCCTCTGTGATGATGTCTTAGGTTGAAACTGTTACTAATTATTATTAACTGTGTGTTAGCACCATCTTACTTAAAGTACTTCTTACATATTACTTGAGTATTCTTTTGGAGATTTTCCCCTTGGGTCTCCACTGAAAATAGGCATCTGCCCAATCAGACTAACCAGGTCAACAAATGTCAAATAAACAAAAAAAAATAATAATAAATAATTGCGAAGGATGTAACAGGGTGCTGCAGGACCTGGGAACAGTACCAAAAGGCAGGCAAAGCAGAGGACAAGGTCAAGGGTCTGTTGATGCCTTTGCCTGTGATTGAGGAGCCATTTCAGAAAGTAGCTATAGATATTATGGGGCCTCTGAGTACCCCAAGTTCCATAGGGGATAAGTATACCCTGGTGGTAGTAGATTGTGCTACTACATACCCTGAGGTGGTGGCTGTGTCCTCCATTGAGGCAGAGAAGGTGGCAAATGCTTTGTTAGAGATTTTCAGCAAGGTAGGTTTCCCAAGAGCAATACTGACTGACAGAGGAGCCAATTTTATATCAGACCTGCTGGCGTGTCTGTGGAAGCACTGTGGGGTGAAGCAGCTAAAGACCAACCTCTACCATCCCCAGACTAATGGTCTTGTGGAAAGGTTAAACTCTAACCTAAAGAACATGCTATTGGCATTTGTAGACCAGTCTAAGAGAGAGTGGGACAAATAGTTGCTCCATCTACTGTTTACATACAGAGAAGTACCCCAGGAATCTACTAGTTTTTCACCCTTTGAGTTGCTCTATGGGCAAATGATGAGGGGGGCATTTAGATTTGATTCATGATGAGTGGGAGGGTGACTCTGAATCCCACAAGGAGTTTGTTGTAGCATATGTCTTAAACCTCAGGACAAGGCTTAGGAAGCTCATTGGCTTGGCCCAGGGGAACTGGCAGGAACCCAACAGCAGAAAAAGGTCTGGTATGACAGGAATGCTCGAGACCGAGAATATGCTGTGGGACAGAAGGTTATGGTACTCATTCTTGTCAGGCACAATAAGCTGCATGCAGCTTGAGAGGGACCTTTCGAAGTGATAAGGAAGGTTAGTGATGTTAATTATATGGTAAGGCAGGGGCACAAACTGTACTGTGATAACGTAATGAAGCTTCAGCATGTCATGGAGTTCCTGGGCAGACTGCAAAAGGCAAGGATAACCATTAAGCCCAGTAAATGTCAGATGGGCATGGCAGAAGTCTCTTACCTGAGTGGGGAGTGGTAACATTAAGCCAGAGCCTATGAAAGTGGAAGTTATTCAGGCGTGGCCTGCCCCTGTAACCAAAAAGCAGATGAGGTCATTCTTGGGAACAGTGGGGTACTATAGAAAGTTTATTCCCAATTATAGTACAATAACTGCTCCCCTCACAGACTTGACAAGGAAAAACAGGCAGATAAGCTAGCATGGATCCCAGCCTTCCAGCAGGCATTCCAAAAGCTTAAAGGGGCTTTGCGAGGACCCCCTGTGTTAGCCAGTCCAGATTACAGCAATGGCAATGCCGACAGACTCTCAAAACAGGGTATACGTTAATGTGTTCCCAGACAAGCCCATTTTTTCTCAAGCAACGTTTTTCCAGGGTCACTCAAAAAACTAGCTTGAGTCTTCAAGGGAAGGGAAAAGATGATACGATGTGAGGTATTGCCATTCTATGCCAGGAAGAATAGGACAGTGCATGTGTAACATATGCCAGCATTGTTAACTGGAGTTTTGTAAATAATGTTGTGTCATTTGACTATCACTCTGGCTTGCACAGATGCTTGTGTTAAAAATGCATCAACAGTGTTATTATAACTGATTAAATGTTTATGTTTAAACAACAAATTCTGTAAGGGAAGACTAGAGGCTTTTGAAATTGTTCTATAATTTTCAAATACTGCAACAGATCTTAGCAAAGCTCTGAATGTGTATTGTACTAGAGTCTGATCACCAAAAGTGATGTCATTCTATAATCAGTACTGAGAGGAGGGAACTCTCACAAAAGCTTATTTAGTGTTCTTTGGAACCTGATACAAACATCTATGACGGTTATCACAGTCAGTTAGTTGAGTTCACTTGAGTTCAGTTCAGTCTGTTAGAAGCTCATCACCTTGCCTTATGGAAGTAAGCATCTCAGCATCTAATCTTGCCTTGCTGTACTAATTCAGTTAACTAAGGAGCAGTCTTTCTTTAGTCAGAAAATTCAGTGAGATCAGTTAAGTAGTGTTTTTCTGCATCTGTTTGAGTCTGTCCAACTGTGTTATTTTTATTTCTCCTGTGATTGAAACTATGATGTTTATTGAACTTAAATATTTAGTATACCCATATTTACTATTTTATTATTGATCATTAAATATTTTTATACCTTTCATTGTGGATGGTCTTTTACGTAATACCTTTAACTTCTTGAGAGTACTTGTGCTTATTTTAGTCATGCCTTAGCCCCTCTGAAAATCTGTCTGCTTTGGTTACACTCTACCATTTATGTTAGTATTGATTTTACTCAGTATAATTGGATACCCTTGTAAGAGCCTGACAGTGCTTGACTGTGGCAGTGAGGTTACCTTATATTCTGGGCAGAAGGGGTACAGCTAGTAAATCTGTACCAGCCTTTCCCAGGAATGTGTGTGTGTGTGTGTGTGTGTGTGTGTGTGTGTGTGTGTGTGTGTGTGTGTGTGTGTGTGTGTGTGTGTGTGTGTGTGTGTGTGTGTGTGAGTGAAAATCAAATACCCAGGTGTGGGTGTATCAGCTACTTGGAACTGGAACACAGTGCCCCAAAGTGAGTCTTGTTTGGTATCTGGAAAGACAGAGAGTCCAGTCCCAGGTCTGAAGCAGATTTTCTGTGTGCTCTTAGAGGAAACTGTGCTTGATGCAGAGAGCTGCATTTAAGATACTGTGTAGGTTAATTCCTGTTCTTAGCGACCACCTCGCACCGGCATCAGAGTTAGGGATTGAGGCTCCTTGATTGCTGTCTTGGGAGAAAGAGAAACCATCACAGACAGTAGCAACTTTTGGCTGCTTACAAAAATGTGGAATTTTCAAATAATATTTTCCAGAAAACTGTAATAAGCTTTATCTATCAAAAATCACTTTATTGCTTTGCTATACCATATTTTACTTTTCCATAGTGACTCATATCAGTCAGCCAACACAAGTTCTCCAAGATGTCCATTGCTACACTGGGGATATGCTTCACTGTGGTATTCTTGAAAATATAGACATTATTCAGCACTGATAATCATTTCACAGTGACCATGTTGCCATTACCATAGTTTAAAGTGGTGAACAAGTAGAGGGGGTCAGTGAAGGATTTTGACCAGTCAAGCTGTCCTCCAGTCTCATAGCACTTCTGATGTCTCTCCAGTTTCTTCTTAATACCCAATAAAAAAAGAAATGAATAATAGTGTTTCATTAATGCAACATCATATCAGGTTCACTGGACATACATTCTTGTGATATTACCTGTCATGCACAGCGTGTACATCACTTATTACAGCAGGTGCAAAAAAATAAAACATACTTCAGCAGCATACTGCATACTTTCAATGTATATTTGGGTCTGCCATGGCCCTTTTTCTTCAGCCCCACTATTTGACTGAGGACTTACCACCCCAGACAGGGTCACTATCTTGGGGACACAACCAGTCAAGCAATCATCAAGGGGTCCTGACCCTCTGTCATCTAACCTTAACAGTAGAGATTTACATATACCCTATATTTTCCTGAGGAGAGGGATATGCAGTGATGTCAGCACATGTCCATGATACATTGACATGCAACTTTTGAAAGACACTAATGCTGCTCTCCATCTCTGACAATATTGTAACAACGCATCCTCCACCCAAGGTAGGTGAGCTGCCCATCAGATGCTCAAAACTACTTGCAAATACTTCACTTGAAATTGGTGCTACTAAGTGCCTCATTATACAGATTATGCCAGCATTTATAAATGCTACATTTGTTTGCTATGTATCCTTCTCAGCAAACGCACATATATATATATATATAGATCTCTTAAAAGCTACATGCTACTTCTACCTCAATAATATACACATAACTTTTAATAAAACCACACTTCAAGATAATGAAAATCTTTACCATCTATACTTCTTTTCAGACACAGTAAGTTAATTATTTTTTTTCCTTTCCGTTAAATGCATTAGCATTTATGTGATCTTTTGGCTGAAATATAGCCCTGAATAGCTGTCTACATAAACTCTTCATATAAGAAAAGAAGAAGTTTAAAGTGTATTGGCCATGTTTTACAGTCTATATGCAGACGACCTGAAATTGGGTAAACTGATTGCATGTGTTACATATAAGGCATGTCTGGAAAATAACTTGACTAACTTGACCATTTGAGCACAGGACAATAATATGTTAATAAATACATCAAAAACTAAGCATATGAGATTTGGTAGGCATAAATTGAAAGGTGAATATTTAATACAGCACACAGTGATTGAAACTGTAGACTCATTTAAGGACCTGGGTATATGGGCAGATTCAGTTATGAGTTTTTCTAATCATATCAACCAATTGGTTAATGATAGTTATAGAACTACAGGTTGTATAAAAAGATTTATAAAGTCTAGGAAATCAAAAAGAATGAAGTCATTGTTTGTTAGTTACATTAGATCCAAACTTGAGCATGGAATAACAATATCAAAACCCTATAGGAAAACAAGCATGAGTAAACTAGAAGGAGTACAACGGAAATATACCAAGGGTATCCATGGATGTGAAAATTTAAGTTATTATGAAAGACTAAAATATCTGAACCTGTACAGTGTCTCTTACAGATATCTAAGAGGAGATCTTATTCAGGTATATAGGGCATTTGGTGACAACTACCTCTGAGAATGTCTGGGGTTAACAAAAAGTACTAGAGAATCATCAGATAACCTATGTTAGGAGATTCTATAGGAATGAGAAGTGTACTGATCGGTTCACTGACAGAGTAGCTGATGCATGGAACAGACTACCAAATTACATTAAAGCAAGTACTAGTTTAGATATTTTTTAAGAAAAGCCTGGATACTTATTATGGGAACAAGTGTTTTGGTATATTGCCAAGCTAGAAGGGTGTTAATGCCCATGCTTGAAATATTTGTATGTATGTATGTATGTATGTATGTATGTATGTATGTATGTTTTGAAGCATGTGTAAATAGCAAACCCTTAGGGTAGAATATAGCCTTCTTACTATGCACAATCCCAATTTATGCAGTTTTTAATGCAGAAAGTATGTTGTTTTTGCATTTTATTTTGCTGATAAGGATGGTCACCTGATTTTTTTCTCAGAGATTAAAATCCCTGTCATGACATCATGAAAGACTTAATCCACAATGCCTCACAATTTAGGTTAATGCATTAGCTAGGTTTTTCAACGTTAAAGGCATCAGTAGCACTTTCTTACTTTCCTGAAAGGTAAGTTGATAACTAAGTCTTGCAGGTGGAAATTTCACATTGGAAAAATTAACACATGAGATAATTTAGTAGTGAAACTACAATATAAGTAAGAAACTCTGAACCCTGTTCATACATGTGTGTCATTGAGTCCTGTATGTAGCTTGAACTAATTCTACCAATGTTTCTGGGACTTAAGACCAACTAATTACAAACACACATCACTGATAAATCTGGACATTAAAATGCTAGCTAAGGTGTTGATAAAGAGATTGCATGATTTACTTCAGCCCTTTTCAGTAGGAGACGGGGTAATATGTGAAAGGCAGTACAACTCCTGACATCTGATGTGTTGGAGTAGAGTTTACAAAAAGTGTAGAAGACAGAATGAATAGGGCAGTGGGCTTAGTGTTGTTTACACTGAATCAAGATTCGGACAGTTTTGCAAATGTATTTATTTATTTTTTTGGGGGGGTGGAAATTATTGCTATTGTATTGAGACAAGACAGTATTAAACGTAAGGGTGGGGGAGTAGCAATCTTATATAAAGATGGACTTCAGATCTCCTCTTTACCTTATAACCCACTTCTGGAAAATAATGCAGAAATCCTTATATCCAGATTTCAAATCAACCCCAGCAAATCATTATATATAATCTGTATCTATCTTCCTCTTGGTAACAATACCAATACAATCGAGGATATCCTTAGCTGGCTGCCCTCTACTTACCCACAATAAACAATAATACTAGGTGACTTCAACACTGACTGGAAAACTGTCAATGCTGAAAATCCCACATCCCATATTAATCTTCATGGCTTTAGTCAAACAATTACCTCTACAACCAGAATCAACAAACCAAATAAAAAAGAGAGCACCTTAGATTGGATTCTTACTAATAATCATAAACAAGCTTATAAGGCAGGAACTCTGCCTGATGATGTAAGTGATCACACTCTGACTTACATTATAAGGCAAAAGAATGATATTTCTAACCCCCCCCCCACTTATAGGATATCATGGACCAACAAACATTTTATCCCAGTACTATTTCAAAGTGAACTAAGTGCCAGTGACTGGAATCCTTTAAAATCCCTCCCACTTGATGAGGCTGCTAAACATTTCAACTCCAAATTCTTAGTTATCCTTGATAGGCATGCTCCTAAACATACCATCAGAATGAAGACCAAACCAGCCCCCCTGGCTTTCTAAGGAAACCAGACAAAAAATGTTGCTTAGAAACAAATCATGGGCTAGATGGAGAGCTAGCAAAACTCTCTCTGACCAACAAAACTTTAGGCAGCTTAGAAATACTACAAAAAAGGCCATATATATACTGACAAAAATAACTACTATTGTAAATTACAGCAAATCCACCAAAACAACCCACAGAACGTCTGATTAGGTATCAACAGACTCTTACTCCCAGGTCACTCTCGTACACCAACCCCACTAGGGTCCCATAATAATACCCCCCTCCAAATTGCTAATGCTTTCAATACTTTCTTCACTGAGACCATACAGTCACTTGCCAGTCAACTATCCTCAGATAACTCAAAACTTCATACCACCAGTTCGGGTTCTCTCCCAACATTTAAATTGCAACCCATCTCTACAGCTCTCATCTTCAAATGCATTCAAAAACTGTAGCCTTGCACTCCTTCTGCTAACCAGATGCCATCTGAATACCTGCAAAAAGCAGCCAAAGTTATTGCATACCCAATATCCATCCTTATAAATATAACTATTAAAGAGGGGACCATCCCAGAAATCTGGAAAATTTCCCACATTATACCCCTACACAAAGGTGGTAACTCCAAAGATTATTCTAACTATCGGCCTATAGCCCTTTTATCACCTCCTAGCAAAAATTATGGAGAAATGTATTCACCGTCAGCTATTAGACCACTTAACTCAACATAATATTCTAGATAACTGCCAACATGGCTTTAGGCCATTTCACAGTACCACTACCACCCTCTTATCCTTCACAGATTCCATCAATAGAAATCGCAACAATAATATTCTCTCATCTGCACTCTTTATCGATCTCTCAAAAGCTTTCACACCTTTCTTATTAACATTCTAGAATCCCTTTCTCTTTATACTTTGGCTATCCAATGGTTCAAGTCCTACCTCAGCAATAGGCAACAGGCAGTTCTCTGGGATCAGAATCTATCATCCCTCCTGCCAGTCACCCTTGGAGTCCCTCAGGGCTCTATTCTAGGACCTCTCCTTTTCTCACTATTCATCAATGACCTGCATGTAGCAATTCCTCAAGCCACCTGTATACAATATGCAGACGATTCGACAATCATATGTTCAGCTAACTCCCCCTCAGAACTACATTCTTCAACTCAGAAGGTATTCAACATAATCAAGACTTGGTTCTTGAAGCGTCGCCTCTTTCTAAATGCCAAAAAAACTAAGCTCCTACTCTTTGTACCTACCAGTAAGTCCTCCACTGTAGAATTCTCAATCAGTTCCAACAACAGTACCCTCATATCCCCAGACTCTACCACTAAACTGCTAGGAGTTACAATCGATAATAACCTTAACTTTGATAGCCATATAAACAACACTATAAAATCTGTAAACAAAAAAATTGGCTCCTTATACAGAATGAAACCCTTTTTAATGCCATCAGCCAGAACCAAAATTGCTCACTCTCACTTAATTTCAACTTTTCTATATGCCTCACCCATATACACTAACCTAAAAAAAAATAACCTTATCAAACTAACTAATGTGCCCAGTTTGCTACTGGCAATCCCTTTAGAACCCACCACTGTCTGAATCTACTACAACTAGGCTGGCTAGAACTACAAAATCATCTGTTATTTACTCAACTCACCATTGCCCACAAGCTATTTTACCAACCTAACATCACTACTATACTCTCTAACCTCATCATCCCCTACAAAAACCTAAATTCACTACGCTCTTCTAGCAAACTTCTAGCCACCATAACACAGTCCAACAACACAGCAGGGGATTCTTTGTTCTCTAACACTGTAGGTAAAAATTGGAACCTTTTACCTATAGAACTAACCTTACTTCCCACTCTGCCTCTCTTTAAACAAAACCTCATAAACCACCTGAAGATCCATTGGTTATGCCCCTGCAGCAACCCTAATTAATCCTTTTCATTACTTCTCATCTCCCTTTCTCACTTTTTCTTCCTAAACTCTCCTGCATATCCCTGTAAGGTCAGTACTGTAAATAGTATTCCTAAAACAACCTGTTGTACTGTTATTTACCTATGTATTATACTGTATATCGACTTGTCTTATACTGTCTGACACTATTTAGTGTAATACTTTTCTTTATTATTACATTCACATCTTTTATCTTTTTTACACTGTGTATATATTGTTTGTATATTCTGTGTGCTACTACCGGAGCTTTTTTCCCCGGGCCTCTACTGAAAATGGAAATACCCAAACAGACAGTTTTAACACAACTCAACACGGCAGCGAAAAGAAAACGTTGGTACCACAAGTACATACGAGGCAAAACTTCTTCTATTAATATCCACAAAGTTTATTGACAAGCGATGCTTTTGTTAAAAGACAATAAACGTAAACACACACTTCAAACAATGCCCGAACTTCTTCAGACAAACACTGACACTTCCAAATCCCCATGTTTAAATAGTTCATTATGACGTCATTGTTTCATTTAATCAATTAAATAAATTAAATAGATTCACTGTGATTAAAGGTACAGGAACCAAAACTTGTATGCTACATGTTCCCCGACCATTGTTTCAGATGTCTTACTTTCACATCGCATTATAATTAATATTAAACATTGTGATTGTAAAACCAGTGTGTCCACATTTTGGATATGATAATAAAACATTAAATCCAGGTATTCTCCTAATAAGACTTCCCCCCCCTTTTTTTTTTTTTCCCTTATTCAACTAGTCTGTGTACACTTCGTCTTTTATACCTAAAAACTATTACTGCAAGGATAACCCTACTTCAATTAATATTAAAGTTGACTTCAACTTGATTAAAATTCATTCCAAGTTGTTAAAATAACAAGTTAAATGAGGTCTATTAGTAGCACTCCCAACAAAGGGAACAACCTTAACCTTTTTAAACCAGAAGTGCTGTTAAGAATTAAAAAATATTATAATCAAAACCTCTAACAAATCTAACTCTACCTAACATATGTTTTTTGTTACCCATTCACTTTTATTGTTTAATACTCAATACCCTCACCAGGTGTTGGGTTAGGCTATAAGTTATCTGTTTGTTAGTAATTTATAGCCAAAACATACGTTAAAAACTATAAAAATGCTACTAACAGGACGCTTGTCTATTCACCTTAATAAACTTCTGAGTTTTAATATGCATGAAATTGAGCATACTTCATTCAGTTCTGGTTCTCTACAGGCTGCTAAGTGAAGCTGCCAACTAAGTTCTTTCTTTTCCAGTTCTAATTTCAGCAAATTTTCGTTCACTAAGTTTGATACACTCGTGTGTACTTGGCTAATGGCCATAAATTTAAATGAGTGGCCAATATTTATTGCACAATGTCTTGCAAGAGCGTTCTCCTCTTTGTTCTTAGTGATGGCGTAAATATGTTTGTAGATTCTATCCCTCAGACGTCTATCCGTCTTTCCTAAATAGAATGATGGGCACTGTCTACACTGGGCTAAATAAACTATTCTTTTACTATTACAATTATAAGTTTCTCTAACATGGAAAGTCTCCTTCCTAATGGTGAAGATGTCAGATGTCTCTATGTAGGTGCAGTACCTACATGCTCCACATTTTTTTGTCCCTCCCTTCTCTTTGCTCACTTTAGGTTTCCTTTCTAGTAATTGCTTCATATTTGTGCCTCTCCTAAATATAATGGTGGGACCATAATTGAGAATTTCCATTAATTCTTTGTCCAGTGATAGACAGTGCCAATATTTCCTAACTGTTCTACAAATGTCTGGTGCCTCTGGGCAAAATGTGAATATGAACGCTGTAGTAAAATTCTTATTATTCACTGTCAGATTGACAGAGGATGCTCCTAGGTCATTGTTGGTGACCACGCTTCCTACACATATCTCAAAATGATCTACCTGGTTAGTTAAATCAGTCGCAATTTTTGTTTTTAATATTGCTTGATAAGTACCCTTTCTCCTTTTTAATATAATTTCTTGGAAAATTCCTTCAAGGAATGAAGCTGGATAACCCCTACGGGAAAACATTGTGTACAAATTCTCACATTCCTTTTCAAAATCTTCGTCCAATGTAATCATTTTTGCTGCCCTGACAAGTTGGCCTTTCACCACAGATTTCTTTTGGTGACGGGGGTGTGAACTGGAAAAATGAAGATAGGTGTTAGAAAATGTATTTTTCCTGTGAATTTTTGATATATACCCCTCTTGGTTCTTGCTCAGCTCTATGTCAAGGAAACAAATAGTATTTTCCTGAAAGTTCTTTGTGAACTTTAGAAAACTAGTAGTAGAGTTTAGGTACTCAACTAATTTATCTGCTTGTTCTTCATGCCCTTTTAATAAAATAAAAATATCATCCAGGTACCTTTTGTACATGTGTATGTTTGCATACCAATGGCTGTTTAAAATATGGGTAGTTTCCCAGTGGGCCATTACCAAGTTTGCAAAACTTGCCCCCACTGGGGACCCCATTGCTACACCTATTTTTTTGCAAAAATAGTTTGTCTTCAAAGGAAACAAAATTGTGAAAATGGAAATACATCCAGCTAGACTAGCCCAGTTAACAAATGTAAAATAAAATAAATAAATAAATAAATAAAAATAAATGAGATTCAGCAATGAGTTTACATAATGGGATAAAACACTACACAAAGCACCAGTGGGAGGTGCCTATTAATACAGTGAGAAGATATTCACTTCTAGCAGATAGGTTTGTTCTCCATCACCTGTGCTGTACATCATGTTGATCAAAGAATTATCTATGAAGATAAGGTGTAGACTGAGGAAAAATGTGGAGGAAGGCTTGTGTCATCTATTTGCAGATGACTACATCCTGATGGTGCAGGATGTGGACAGGGCCTTTTAGTTGATGATAAACTTCTTTGAAAATATTTGTGAAGGCATGAGAATAGGCCCAATGATTATCAAAAAAAGACCAGTGACAGGTTAAAGAGGTAGAAAGTAGAGAGTATTTGGTGACTGAAAAAAATATGGGGCTAATCTACTAAGCTACCTGGTCCTTAATGTGAGGGAAGGCACACTGGTGGGTAAAGATAGGTCAGTGGTGGATAGGGTAAACGTAATTAAACTTAAGGTGACAGCAATCATTCCATGTGTGGTATGGAAGCTCCCTATTACAACAGATGAGAACATGCTTTGCTCAAATCCAGTTAAATGTAAAAAAATCTGGGAAAGCATATATGGGCAAGAAGGTCAAGGAATAAGATATATACAAGGCACTGAAGGGGAGAGTGAATCCTGGCCCAGATCTCCAGTTATTCACTGACTTTCAGTTTAGCACATTATATACGAGGAATAGTTTATAATAAGCAGAATATGTACCTCACTGGAAGACCACAATCCAAAAGGTGAAGACAGAAAGGAGACAGAATTAGTATTAAGGAGTGTTAAGGACAGTGTATAGTAGAAACTATTTTTTTTTGTCCAGACTTCCAGGCTTTGCGTCTTTGTTTCATGAGTTGTTTATTTACTAAGGATAGCTATGGGGCAGGGTTGGGTTTGACTCTTTTCATTCTGTGGGGAGCTTGTGTGTTTACAACACCTACAAAGATTTTATTGCACTCAGAGACAGCATCATCTATGGGAAGTCTTTAGTGACTCCCAATTAAGGAGATGCAGTTTATTAATAAAAGTGGCATCATGAAAAGTAGTAATTTTTTTATCAGACTGTAATGATGTGTTCCTGGGATATTGCTTTGGTACCTTACGGTGTAGATTGGTAAGTGATCACTTAGGCCATCTTTCAGAGGTCCACGAGATGATATTTTATTGGAAGAGGATGTTAGGATAGAATTGAAAGCTAATTGTCTACTTGCGGCTTTGATATATCTAGTTGGTACAGTTATATGTTGGGTGACCTTGAACAGATGTATATTACTGGTTGGATTGACAGACTGTATGGTTTAATGATCTACATTAACAATACCCAATATTATGAATTCAAAAGGGACTTTTCAGGAAGCCAAGCAGAAAATATCTTCCAGCTTTTTTGCATTATTATCTAGAAGTATGTATTTACACATGATTGTCGCCATCTTGTGAATGTTTCGTTTTTACCATAGTTAGTAGGATTTCTGATTTACAGAGAGCTGGTATGGTATGGGGGGAAAGGGAGACATCTAGTGTGTTTTGAAACAAATAGCAACACAATCAGCTTTATTGTTGGCTGTGTCAAATCTGATAATGTTATGGTGGGGAAATGTATTCTTTTTTGTTTGTTTTACACTTCACTGCGGGGAGCACATACCATTAATGTGCCTTGGTTGAGACTGGAAAGCCTATTATAAAGAGAATGAATCTGTGAGCTTAATAGCCATTTTAGGGCTCATACTCCTTAGTGAATTGAGTGACAACTCCAACCTAAACCCTCTGCATGCTCTCTTATCAGGCATTACTGGGCATGCATAAGGGGATGTGCTAGAAAATGAAGAAGTAACCCCTCTGATGGCTGTCTGGAAGATGGACAAACATGATCTCAGATGAGATTGCCAGGACTGAAGGTATTGATCGTCAGAAGTTATGCAGGAATAATAAAATTTCAATATAGCAGTTGTTGATATTAAGGGCATTGTATTTATTTTGTTTTGCTACATTTGGAAAAAAAAGTGTTTATATGAAATCCTTTTACAGTACGTGTTTAAAATCCTCTACTAAAGGTATGGCAACAAAATTCCTATCATCACGCTTTCATTACCTCTTGGGTATAGTCACTTTTTCCCATGCAAGGTACTTTTTAGGGGGTGTCTTCATACACTCACTGTAGTACAGTAAAACAGTGTTGTTCCTCCATGGCTGTCCATTGTACTACCTACAGCTACTACCATATGGCCAAATGACAACCGTTCACTACTTCCAGCCTGTTCTCTCCTTTGCAATGGTCCTTCTCTTGGAACATAACCAATGTCCCAGACTCTGCCTTCATGCCACATTACACTCTCTAACCAAACCAGCATCAGCCCATTTCTGGATGCAGCTTTCCATGTTGGCTGCATCTTCTTGCCTGGACACTACCTATTCTGGTATAACTTCAGTTTCGGCGGTAATGTTAAGAAGGGATAATCAGGAAGAATCCAGTGCACACTCTTGGAAATGAGCCATCACGACCTTCAAAATTACATTACCAAGTAAATCATTTGTAGTCCAAACATCTCAGGATCTGTAAAAGCACTGCAGCACTCATTATTTTGCAAACTGTCTCCTTCCAAGTTTTCCAAATGTAACACTGTCTCAGCTTGATAAGGACTCAACTGTGCCTCTTAAGGAAACAAAAAGCAGAGAAATGTCCCCATTACTGTGGAAACATTTTCAGGTTTTGTACAAATATTACCTCAGATCTCTAAAAACAGTTTTTGGCCTAGTGAGACCAATCATGTCAACTAAGCAAAATAGACACAATGAACTAAGTGCTCTGCCAAAATTTCTAGTGTAATTGTAGGCTCAGATGTCTTTGAAAATGACATGGGCCTATCAGGATGAACATAGTGAATAAGAAAATGATTTTGTGATTTAAGCCTCGGTTTTAGAAAACTCATCTCACTTTAACTTTTGTGGTTTTTCAGTTTTTTATAAAATTATAGCATAAGAATGTCTTCAAAAACATAATAAGTTTGGCTGTGCTTACTTTAAATATGTAGCATAAGTTATTTTCTTATATAACAAAAAGATCAGTTTACATGTGCTTGAGAGGTCAGTATCACTTGCCCAGTCTTATAAATTTTATTCCTGCCATAACATCAAAACAATAGAATTTTCAACATTTTTTCAATAAGTATTGAAAAACACCAACACCATTAGCCAGTGTTTACTTTTTCAAATTCCTCTTGCAAAGCTTTGTGTGAGAATTAGCAATACACTATGTAGGCATACCACACCTTGAATTGATGGCATGACTTCTGCTGTACTGAAAGATGTACAACCCAGAAGCAAAAATCAACATATGGAAGCATCAGCTCAGAGTGCTATATTCCACAGCACTTGTCATCGAGAGTACCTCTTCTGGCACAACAGTGTGCTTGTGGGCCATGGAGAGCTGCTATCACATATCAGAGAGACACTATGGTCTCTGTGCTGTGACTCGGAAATGGTGGGCTATTACAGTTGTGGTGCTGAGCATTACAGGCTTACAGGTTTTACTGAAAGAGCACAGTATATTCCAGCATTGTATAGCCCTCACACTAAACCACTGTAGCTTCATAGATAGATTAGTACTAGGCTAACTGTCCTTGTAGACCATTTAAACCTAACTAATTATTCCATTTGAGAATCAAACCTTGTACTTTATGTCTGCAAGGGAAACATCTTAACCATTATACCATCCTCAATCCTGACTTTATTTTAGATGAACTACAATGGTTTGGTCCAAACTATTTAAAATTGTTAATTCCAGCCCTTTAAAAAAACTTAGAAAATGGAGTAATGCCACCTCTCACACTTCTGTCTGAAATCATATATACATTCACAATATGTGGCATACTCAAATAAATTATTTGGTCCTTTTAGTTATTAATTTTGTTTACTTCCTTTGCCTTAGTTTCATTGTTTTGTTTTCCATGATGTTCATGTGGAGACTAAGTACTGTGCTCCTGTTTCATTCTCAGAGTACATGGGTAGATGTAGATACCAAAGCATCTGTTTCTTTAGCATTTTAGTATGCACATGGAAGATTTAGCTGTATCTGTATAATGTGTATGAACACGCCCATCACATTTTAGGCCTACATTAATATGTTGTGTCCCTGATTATTTGACCTTATGTTTTCTAACAAAGTAATCAGTATTGTTTTAGTATTGCTGGCCGGGAATATACTCATCACTTTTTAGCAGGGGTGCTACCAAAATTATAAAATATGTCTTTTAGCAGCTGCACTCTACCAAATTATATTAAAGTACATTATAATTCCCTGCAACCATTTCTGAACTGAACTTGGCCTTTTCCTGTATTTCTTCCTGAACTAGCCTTACACAGTGAAAACCATCTACAACTGGAAATTTTCTCTACACTGTTTTATAGTTATAGATTAGCGATGTCTTAAATCCATTTTATAACTAATTATTTAAATGGCCATTTGATAAATACTTATTTTTAATACATTTGATATTTCAAAGCAGTGAACCATATAAAACATAAATATGAGAGAAGCTCACAGTGATGTTGCTTACATTAGAAAAACATAATCTGCTTACAAAAAAATACTTCAGCTAGAATAGTATTTTAAATTGATATTATAAACCAGATAAACTATTCTTTTAGTTCTGAGCAAAAATATTGGCAACTATTTTTATTTAACGTGTGCTAAACAGTAGTAAAATGTATTATTTATAAAAGTCAAAGCCAAATCGAGTTTAGGCTATCAGTCTATCAGTATGTAAATGTTGAAGCATAAAAGTAAAGTGGAACAAAGCGTTTCACTTTAGGAAAGTAAAACGATTAATTTGCTCGAGTATAAAAGTATTTGAACTTGGGACAGGATGCAACATAAAGGCGCAACAATTCTGTAAATAATCCTGATCTTGGTGCAATGATTAAACTATTGTGTAATCGAATGGAATACTGTGATAATTTCCTGTGAATGTAAATGACTGCACCAAATCTTTCTGTAACCTAGCATTTTAGGGATGCTGCTAAGGACAAGAATAGCTCTAAAAAATGATACTGGAATGCAAAGTGATAACTTCTTGCTGCTATCAGATCACTTACATGTGGTTTTTACTATTAAGATTTAAATGAGGGACTCCAGATCAGCAAATGTGATCAGCTGAGAAAGTCTGACCTCCCATGAAGGGTCACAGCTAAACTGGCCTTGACCTGACCTGTCAGAGATATGACCTTAATTGTATTTTTTTTTTAAGAAATCAATTGTCACATCATTAGACTGCATGCATTTTATATAATGGAATAAATGGACTGAGGTAAACATATTTCACTTGGTAAGTCACCGAGATGCTGTAGTTTTATTTCAGCTTATAATTTTCCTTCAACAGTACTTTGAAATTAATGAATGCCTCCTTAGTGTTGGCAGTTAGATTTATTATGCATGGAGTCAACATAATCTTTTTAATACTTAATGGCTTATCTACCAGCACCCATATTTTTATTTTTATTTATTGCACAGTTTAGCTTGTCATGCACAAAAGACATTATATGGCCTGTTGTACATATAATAAGCTGTAGTAAATATTCTCTATACTATCAATTGAAGGCAGTGATTGTAAGCTAGCTATCGCCAGGCAGAGAATAATGCTGTTATATTTGAATCACTACTATTAAAATGCAGCAGGGATTCAACAGCATTTAATCTGTATATATGTTTTTAATATGTGCTGATTATGTATTTATTTATTTATTTATTTATTTATGCAAATGTCTATGCAGCTGGGCAGGATTAAATAGAAACAAATGTATCTGCTTGTGTATTAACCTTAATTATATGTATAGCTACATTACTTCCTTATATCTCACAAAAAAGTGGACTCTGTAAAAGTCAAGCATAGGTGTACAGAATGTAGCTTGTTGACACAAGTGCATGCATTCACATAAATGATACATGCACTCTTCTTAGAGCTAAACATGCATTTATCTATTTTGCTAGCACTGGGCGATATGGAGGACCACCAAGCATTTCCCCTCCTAGTACTTAATATCATAATCTAGAGTAGCAACTGCCTTATGCTCACAGATAATGAACTTCAACTTAGCAAAGAAAACTCTGTATGTGAGACTTGCAAATACCTAGCAAATATGGATCATCTCTCTTATGATTAACAATATGCAGCAAGCATCACATAGTTACATACTTACTTCAACCACTATCACATTCTCAAACATACCCAAATGCAGTGGCAGCTGGTGACTTCAAATCAAAGGGGGGCTGCAGGAGACAGCTGAATGGGTGGGGTCAATGGGGATGGGTGTGTCCAACTAGAAAAGGGAGGAGCTATGATCAAAACCACAAAAACTGTAACTTTAATTAAATACGCTGCCCTGGGTGCCAAACCATCATTATGTGAGTCCAATCAAGAAAAAAGGAAAGTGTAGAAGAAAAAAAATATTTCAATCCATTGGCTGCATGGCAGCTTACTTAATATCTAGATGGAAACAAAAAGGTTGTGAGGCATGAAAAAATAAATTACTTTTTAAATACATTACTGGAATGCTAGTCAAAATCAAGTATAAGAAAAACAAGTAGCACTCAACTCAAACCACTTCTCCTTGCACTCCAGTTCTAATTATAATTTATATTCAGCTTTATTAAAGTACCAAGTAACATGCTGAAAGTAGCAATCTCTGTGATACCCCCACTTATCAACAAACCACTTATAAAAATGTTTCTTATCCAAAAAAGACCTGCTGCCTGACAACAACTATCTACTTGTTTCATGGGGAAAACATGATCAAAGTAAAAAATGAAAAGCAAATAGGAAACAAGCTCAACATACATTGCTTAAGGGATTACTGCACAGGATATGGACCACACATGATATATTGGCATTCTGTTTAGTTTGCAGGTAAAGCCTGTAATGAGCTCTTAAAATAATGTAATCCTGTCCTTTATTACAAATACTGTCATATGCATTTCAATACCCAAGGCTTATATGTTATCTAGTTATGCAAATATTCTCTGCATGGCAACAACAGAAAGGCTTTCAATGTTGGCAATTCATTAACAGTATGCTTTTTAAACCTTACTTGCATCTTACAATCTCAGACAAGATGACCAGATGGTCGTTAAAGCACTGCTACTTAAACACAGAGCAACAGGCACTTTCAGAAAAATAATAAGCATAAATCAACAGTATAAAAATATGACAGAAACCAGAACATTCTGTAAAATCAAGGACAGATGAAAAGCCATTGCAGTACTTGTGTCTACCTTGGATGAGGGGATAGCCTGCACATTTACACTGCATAACTGCTCCTTGCCTTGCTTGGGCACATCCAGAGTCACTACATGGGGGAGTGGGGTGCAACAAGTATGTCACAATTTGAAATGTCTCTGGCTGATTGCAATGGCCCTGACACATTTGTCATACCTCTCAACCTCAGAGCAAGAAATCTGGACAAAGCCATACATAGAAGTGGGACAAAGGGACAAAAATAAGGACAATTTTTAAATACTGCTCTTATAAACCTAGAAAGATAATAGAATAGTAGGTCTTGCATTAGTATAAATTTTCTGAAGGGTATGAAATCTGAAACTGAAATGTCTGTCATTATTTTCTAACTTCAGTCTTCACTTATCAGACCAATGATTGAGTACAACGCCCCATTCGGAATGTACCTTACCCGACACCTGCAGCAGTTGGAAAGACCCCAAAAGTTCCTCACCAAAAGGATAAAGGGGCTCAAACATATGTCATACGATGCCCGACTGAAGAAACTCCAGCTCTATTCAGTCGCATACCGTCTGCTCAGAGGTGATCTGTGCCTGACATACAAGGCCATGTCCAACCCGGAATTAATGGACATGCTCCACCTCAAAAAATCCAAATCCACCAGAGCCACGAGAGCAAGAGACTAAAAACCTCAACACGGATATAAATAGGACATGCTGGAGGGACAGATTCATCACCCAGAGACTCCCTACACTATGGAACAGAATCCCAGTCCATGTGAGGCAGAGCCCCTCACTGACTCTGTTCAAGAGAAATCTTGACGAGTGGATGGGAGATCGTAGGTTTACCCCGGGAATCATCTCTGTGTCACTGCTGGACAGAGGCACAGCAAACTAATGGGTATAGTATTCTCATCCTAAGGGGTGGTGAAAGCCACACACACTCTGGCTAGGCTTATAAATGCCCTAGGGCAGATAGCCTAGTATGAACCTATGAACTTATGAACCTATAATGATTTGCCACTAATTTGCCAAAAAAACACAATTTTATGAAAAATGGACCAAAAATGTGATTCAAAAATATAAAATAGCCACACAATACAGCTGGGAACCTATCAAAGAAGGGACACTTTTTAATATTAGTACTGCTAACTTGAGCAGCTGACAAAATAAAATAATCTACATGCATTTCTGAAATAAAGGCAATCTATAACTGATTATTACAGTTATTTATTAATTGTAAACCCTCCATGTTTTCTACCAAAATTGCCATTTTGCAGAGGGATTATTAGGGGAAGAGCAACATTTTGAGCCAAAATTGGGGATATTTAGGAAGTTTGGATATGCCTAATTCTATAAAGCAATTTATTTACATGTACCTCTCAACCTGTTAATGCAGAAAATCTGGACAAGGCCAAATATATGGGAGGAACGTATAAACAGTACTAAAAATTGCTCTTGTATAAACTGAGACAGTTGATAGAATAACAGGTCTTGCTTTAGCATGCATTTTTCTGAAGGTTATGGAGTCTGAAACTCAGTGTCTGTCATTAGTGACTTCATTCCTAAATGATTTGACAGAAAACCACAAACTTTATGAGGAACAAACCAAAAATAAGAAGTAAAAATCTCTTCATTCTGCAAAAATCTGGACAGTTGAGAGGTATAGTTCAGCCAGGACTGTTTGAGTTTTCTGCCCTTCCTCCCTCACAAAATCATGGTCGAATGGAGCTCCCCCCCCCCACCCCCACAGCCATTCCACTGAACCATTACTTGGATATTTCACCCCATTTACCATAAACACTAACCGGGAAAAGCCAAAAAACAAAAAACATAAACACTAATGTGCATACTGGTTTACTTCTGTGATGATTTGGACTTCATTTGAAAGTTTTATTTTGCATTTTACAGCGCAAACACTAATAGATATCATATCTGCTAAACAAAGCAATGCAGTCTCACAATGAAAACAGACTTAGCATTAAAACTTCTCTGCCCTTGAAAACTCACATTCACTGAAACAGCATTGAAACCCACATTCAAAGAAAATACATTTTGCCAGTGGCAGATTAACTCTGGGTTTGGGCTGTTTTCAAATCACAGGCCCCTTGCATATGAAACATTCATGCTCTTAAATACACCTTCCTGATTGTATTAAATTATATTCCTTGTACAATACAGTACAGTTTTAGAGGGTGTTTGAAATTTATTGTTTTGAAAATTTTCCAGTAAACAATGAAACAAAATGCGTGCACCAGTAATGGCAAAACTGCCCAATTCAAAACATTTCCATCATAAAAAGTCTACTCAAACTTCTACAGTCCACCAGTATCAGTACATATGCACAATCTCTGCAGAAGTAAAAGTCATCTAAATAATTCCACATTAAAGAGATCTGTAACTAATGAAGAGGTTGCTGCTAGCAAACAACTATGTATTTCATTGTTTCATCTACAAATAAAGTGCCTGTTACCCTTGCGGAATAAATTGCCTATCTTACACTAAAAAATGATAAGCTAGCAATATTGCAATAGGGAATGGATGGCAAACTGATAACTGGTTCATAGTTACTAGGTATCTTCGCCAAAAAGGAGTACAGCATCCACCCCCTTTGCACAGTACAATATCAGCAATGCATCTATCTACTGTGGGAGTAAAACCCACAGCCTTCTGTATTGAAAGCAAGTATACTACCTGTTGTGCTGTTAACAAGGCAAGCAGACTCTGCATAAGCAGCACTAAACTTTTGCTCCCCTGCAGCTCTCAGCTCCTTGTAAAATCTACTCACTCAGCTGTATCTCTGAACTTTGCAGCACAAAGAAATCTGGAAAAAGCCAAAGTTTATTGGGGGGGGGGCAAAAGCCCAAAAACCAGGGACACATTTTAAACATTGCTTGTATAATGTTGGAAAGTTGTTAGAATAAAATGCTATGTTGCCACCATACATTTCACTGCCAAGCCATAAACCCAGGACCTTGTGCAAAACAGTCGGAGTAACATATCACTATGCCAAATCAGCTGTTTTGTGAAAGAGGAAGACGGAAACTTAAATGGCTACCATTTAGTGAATTCATTTCTCACCATAGCACAGCTGTCAACCTCTTAGCACAAAACACCTGAACAAAGCCAATAATGGGTGAATACAGCCCCCAAACATTCAGTGAATTCAGTTCTCACCATAGCTCTGAATCTCTTAGCAAAAAACACACCCGGACAAAGCCAGTAATGGGGGAATATAGCCCCCAAGCATATTCAGTGAATTCAGTTCTTACCATAGCTCTCAACCTTAGCACAAAAAGCCTAGATGAAGCCAATAATGGGGGAATACAGTCCCAAAAATAGGGACAAATTTCAAATATCCATCTTATACACTTAGAGAATTGCTAGAATAAAAGCTTTTGTGTTACCATGCACTTTCTGAAGAATATGAAGTCTGATATTCAAATGCATGTCATTTTTAACATTTGTTAACCAGGAAAATCTGACTTGGAACCAAAGCTAATTTTTAGCAAAAGCCCTGGGAGAAACACTCCAGACAGACACATGTCTTTGTAAGATGGGAGGACATTAGAGAAAACAAACACAGGGAGGGCATACAGACTCCAAAGAGAAGGTAAGGCACCCCAGCTAAGAATCAAACCAGAGAACTTGTAGCTGTCAGGCAACAATGCTAACACTGCACCAATGCACTACTGGCTTAACAAGGACTCAAAAATACAGAAACCACAGATTTTATGAGGAATAGAACAAGTATGAGGGAAAAATCTGCAGTATTTTTACAAATGGTGGTGGGTAGGGAATTCAGGCTCCTGCCACCTGGGCTCAAGGTACAGGGTTCCAGCATAACACAGCAGTCAGGAACCATGCACGCATGCGTGGAGTCTGTGATTTTTTTTTTTTTATTTTAATTTTTCAATGTTATTGTTTAATTGCTTTATTCTACAGCTGGGGGGATGCAGTCCTATAGCACAAGCCGCCCCTGCCCAAATGTCATATGTTGATGGTGTAAAAAAATGTTGCCAAAGCTTTCTAGTACTTGTAACAATAGGCCTCAGCATAAGTCACTCAGTTCCCAACTCTACGCATACATAACATGCATGCATTCATAGGTTTATAGGTGTTTACTAGGCTAATGACCACAAGGGCCTTTTTAAGCCTAGCCAAGCATCCCAGTCTCTGACAAATTCTGATACCCTTGATAATTGTTAGCATGGGCCTGGGAGATGAACCATTTACAGGTTACCTGTTTGCATCAGAGACATAGGTGCCAAACCAGGGATGAATTTCCAGTTTCCCATCCAATTGCCCAAGTTGCACTTGAATTGGATTAGGGAGAAACTCTGCTTCACATGGATGGGGAACCTGTTCCATAGATGGGGTAGTCTCTGGGATACATACTTATCGCTCCAATAGGCCCTATTTATATCACAGACAAGTTTAAAGCCTTTAGAATGGGTAATTCTGGTACTGTTTGTTTTGTGGATATGCAGGAGGTCCATCAGAATGGGGTCTGACAATGTCTTGTACGCCAAGCATAGATCTCCCCTCAAAAGCCTGTAGGAGACAGAATACAGGGATAGGGCTTTGAGGCGGTCTGCATAGGACATATTACTTATGCCCTGTATTCTTTTAGTGCAAAACCTCTGTGGACATTCCAGTTGTTGGATATGCCTAGTTAGGTATATACCAAAGGCGGCATATTACTCAGTGATAGGTCTGATGAATGCCGAATACAGTGGAACAATGATTTCCTCGAAATAAGATGCCATACTTTTGTTTATAAGTTGCGCAACATAGAATGATTTCCTCACTACTGTAGACATGTGATGATCAAAGGCTAGATTATTATCTATGTGTGTCCTGTAAAGGATGTGTTGTAAATATGATAGTTACCAGGGATGGATGACTTCCCAAAGGATACTATTATGCATTTCTTAGCATTTAGTTTTAGTCCATGACTGGCACCAGTTGTTTATCTGTGTCAGCCCCTCCTGGAGAACATTTGTGTCAGCATGAGATTCAATGACAGCTCCTAATTTTCAGCCATCTGCAAATTTAGTCAGCCAGAGACCACTGACTTTGGCCTTGACTTCTGAGAAGTAAATGCTAAAAAGGAGCGATCCCTGAGGGACTAACTTCCTAGGTCCTGTGTGTGAGTCAGTTGGCTATCCACCGGGTGGCATACGAGTTTGTACCTAACCTCTTGAGTTTGTCAACAATGTCTGAGTGGGGTTTTGTGTCAAATGCCTTGGCAAGGTCAAGGTAGGCAGTGTGAATGATTTTGCCCTCATCCATTGCTTTGGTGAACTTCTCAGAGAAGTCCATCAGGTTGAGTAGGCATGGTCTGCCCTTGATGAAGCCAAACTGGGTTGGGTCCAGTGTTTGGCGGTTTACTATATCTCTGTTGATCATCTCCATGATAATTCTTTCCATGGCTTTACATATAAGACTAGTGAGACTTATGGGTCTGTAGTTTCCAGGGTCTATAGAAGGCCCACCTTTGTGCAGATGGATGACTGTTGCCTTTCTCCATTTATGAGACATGAAGTCTGTCTGGAGGCTACAGTTAAATTGTAATTCCAGAGGCCATGATAGGTCATGTTTCATGCTATTTAGAAGGCATCCTATGAAATTGTCTGGGCCCATTGATGCAGTTTTCTTGGTCTTATAGAGAGCACTGAAAACCTGTTCCCTAGTGATAGTAGGGGGAGTTATATTTGATGATATTTCCTGAGTGAAGGTTGAGGGGGAGGGAGGAGTAAAGTTGGAGCTGAATTTATCAGCCAGGAGGTTTGCTATATCTTCTGGCTCAATATAGTTGGCTCCATTTACAATGAGCTCTGCACACAATTGTGTATTCCCTTTGAGGTTGCAGACATAGCTAAAAAATGCTTTGTAGTTGTTTTTGGCCAGGAAGGCCAAACTTACATCAAATTTGGCTTTGGTAAATTTTATTTGTCCTCTAGAGTTATTTGTTTACTTTAATGAGAGTGCTTTTATCCTGCTGGGTGCTGCATCTCCTAATTTTTGCCATTATTTTCTTCCCCTTGTTATACATATGATTGATTTTGTGATTCCACCAGGGTGGCTTGTTTTTTGAGTTAGTTCAGTACTTCTTCCTGGTGGGTACAGCTGCTGCTATGCAGTTATTAACATACTTGTACAGGGTTTCTGTGAACAGTTCTGCATAGGCAGAAGTGTTCTTAGGGTTTATAGGGGCTTGAAATTTTGACAGGTTTTCACTTAATAGCAGGAGGTTAGCCTTAGAATAGTTCCTGAATATTCCCGGTTTACCTAGGGGTACAGGTTTTATTTTTACTTCAAGGGAGACCATTTTGTGTTCTGACCTTACCAGGGAAGGCATTACAGTAGGGGGTGTGTAGCACTCTCCCATATTAGTGAGGACCAGATCCAGTATGGTTGCACCCTTGGTTGGTGCATTGACTATCTGGTCCAGGGTATTTGTGTTTACAAAATTCAGGAATCTCTGTGCATCAGCTTTGGCTGGCTAAGATCTAGCTGTATTCAACTGGATGTATAAGAGAATTTAATTACCTTTATCTGCACTTTTTTTTCAAAGAATACAGTATTTAAATTGATTTAACTGTGTTGCAGGAATATATATTAACTGAACTGGAAGTTTTGACTCTGCTCTTCAGTTAGTTCCACCCACCCTCCCTGTTTTTGTTTTTGTGTTAATCTTAGTGGCCTTGAAACTGCCCGCCCCTCTTGTAAATTTGTGTTTGGATACTCCTTCTGGGCCCATCTCATTTGCTTACTCAACTGAGTGCAGTGAGATCATATTCTGATTTCAGGCACTCCTACTGTGTACAAAGAGAGCATCTGGGAAACAGAAGAAAAAAAATCTAAGCTTGTTTCCTGCCTTTCCTGTTAAGTGGTATAGACTGTTTGTAGGCTTCTGAGCCCCCAAGCCCTTCTGTGCTGGAGGGAAGCCTTCTAGCTTAGTTTTTTTTTCCTTATAACTAGCCAGTTTTCTAGTTTCAGCACTCAAATCTGTTTCTTTGAACTCAGCACTTGTTCAGAACTCATTGTAAGCACTCCATAAGCTGCAAATTACTACAGCACTCAACTTTCCTCACTTGTCTAGTGGAAAGCAGTTTTTAGTACTTAATAAATAAGCACTTATCCAGGCATGTCTAAAGGTCAGCTCCCAGTAATTTCTCCTGTCTACCTGATGAATCTGGGCATCTTGGGGCAATGCAGCAATTGCCTCATGTACACAGACAACCCTCTCCTCCTACCGCCCAACACTACAAAGTGTGAGAGATGCACTTATATAGCCAAACTGGAAGCAAAGCTCTCTTCACCCAAGACTGGACTAGACAGCCAAGAGGAGAGGGTAAACACTTGCACCACACCACACTCATCACATAGTCCCTCAAAACCCACACTACCAAAACACACACATAGAAACACAAAACACACACCTACATTCGTGGAGGCTCTCAATAAAAACCTGTCCAAGCATCAGGGACATCCAAAGCATAAACGCAAGCAAACTCCACCCCCCAACACAACCCAAATGACACATAGCCCACAAACTCAGTGTGCTACTCAACCACAGCCCATAAGGCATAACAACGTACCCAACACTCTAGTCATAGGTGACTCTATAGTCAGGCACACTGATGTTCCACTCACTAGACTAAACAAGGAGAAAGTTACTGTCAGCTGCCTGTCAGGTGCCAGGATCCGCCACATAACGCATGCACTTAGGTCACTCCACAATAAGTACAAATATGACACTGTCATTGTCCATGTTGGTGTGAATGACCTGAGACGTACCTCCCTGGACTACATGAAAAGAGACATGGAGGAGCTCTCCAATCTTGTATCCCAGGCAGGTATGACCATAACCCTGAGTAGCATCCTGCCATCACCCAGAATGATACCACAGTACAAGGACAAAATGATTGACTTCAACAATTGGCTAAGCTTCTGGTGTCATTCTAAGGTGATGCAGTATTTGTCTGCCTGGGACGACATGATCGACAGTCCACGATGCTTTGCCAGAGATGGCCTGCACCTGTCACCCTTAGGATTCTGGATACTGGTTAAGACTCTTGCCACCCCTATAGTGCCTTTTATAGGCAAGGTTCAAATAACAAATTTACCACCGTAACCGGTACAAGCAAGCAAAATCTGAGGGTAATGCTACTCAATGCTAGAAGTCTAAACCTCAAAATGCACTCACTAGAGACACTCCTTAAAATGGAGAACATTGACATCTGTGCAGTGACAGAGACCTGGTTCAAAGCTCCAGAGAACACCCCTGCATTACCAGGCTTCAATTCATACCACACCTTTTGGCCACCTAACCCAGAAAGAAGCACTAAAGGCGGAGGCGTGTCCATATTCATTAAGGATATCCACACCTCCAGGCTAGTTGCACAGCATAATGCATCCGAGATTATCCAAGTGCAACTAACTCTGGGCAAGACCGCAATCCAAATTGTAGCTTGCTACAGACCCCTCACCATGCCCCAGGATTCACACTCCTCATTTCTTAATACACTGGAATGTATTAGGGTACAACCCAACACCCTAATAATGGGCAATTTCAACTACCCCACCATTAACTGGGAAAACTACTCATGTACCAACACTTTTGCTCAACATTTTCTAGAATTCATAAATTCCAACGCCTTGGATCAACTTATTCACACCCCCACCAGGGGCAGCAATATCCTAGACCTGGTCATCACCAACATGGGAAGCCGGTGTTCCACACCAGAGGTCAATTCCTCGTTGGTCAGATCCAACCACAAGCTAATCAGCCTAGACATCCACATCCCACCCCCAGCCCCAATTAGGGAAACCATTGTAAAAAACTTCTCAAAAGCCAACTTCACACTTCTTAAGACAGAAGTGGCAAACTTCATGACACCCATGCAGACGGACAATAGAGGTATGACTGCCGAATCCTACTCAAATGCACTTTATAAGCACTTACACGAGTGCATGGATCATGCTATCCTTAATAGAACCAAGATGTTATCCTCCAAAAAAAGGAAGCCAATCTGGTGGTCCTCTGCCATAACTCTACAAAAGAAGAAAGAAACTGTTGCAAAAAAGAGTAAAAGCCCATGACTGGAGGAACTCCCTGGTCAACCTCAGTAAGAAGTTGAGATCCCTCATAAAATCCTCCAAAGCTAGTTATGAAAACAAAATTGCCACTGACTCTAAAGACAACCACAAAGCATTCTATAGCTATGTCAAGAATCTAAATGGGAATACTCAGATCTGCTCTGAGTTACAGCATAATGGCACTAAATATACAGAACCAACTGATATTGCCAACATCCTAGCAGATAGGTTCAGTGCTAACTTTACGCCCCTCTCACCCCCTAGGGGGCCCATCTCTATACCGGAAGAATGCAAAGTTCCTATAATCACGGCTGCACAGGTAAAAAACACACTCTCCAAAGCCAAGAACACAGCATCCATGGGACCTGACAATATCCCAGGCTGCGTTCTACACGAACTACAGAATGAACTGGCACCCTACCTAAGTACCATGTTCAATCATAGCCTCACCTCAGGCTTTGCACCCACTGAATGGTGCACCATGACAGTTATCCCACTCCACAAAGGGGGAGCCATGACAGACCCCGGGAACTACCGCCCCATTAGCCTGACGAGCCTGGTCTGCAAGGCCATGGAACGTATCATCATGGAACTCATAAACAAAGACATTGGTAATCTCCAAACTCTGGATCCTATTCAGTTTGGATTTGTAAAAGGCAGATCATGTCTCCTAAACCTGATTGACTTCTTTGAAGCAGTCACCAAAGCCATAGATGATGGTAAAATGGTTCACACAGCTTATCTAGATCTCGCCAAGGCTTTTGACACCATCCCCCACTCTGGAATTATAGATAAGCTTACTAAACTAGGTATAAATCCCTATGTCATAAGATGGGTTGCCAACTAGCTCATGGACAGAACCCACACTATGTAAGTAGCGGATTCCAAATCTGACATCAGACCAGTGACAAGTGGAGTACCACAGGGTTCAGTCCTGGGTCCTCTCCTGTTTGGTATCTACTTCTCTGAAGTGCAGGCCAACACAGAAGGTCTTTGGCTAACAAAGTTTGCAGATGACTGCAAACTAGGAGCCATAATTGAAACTCCTAACGATGTGGACAAACTACAAAAGGGCCTCACTGAGACAGATTCCTGGTGTCAAAGCCATGGCCTGAAGCTCAATGCTAAAAAGTGTACTGTCATCCCCTTTGGTAAAAACTCTGTACCCATGAACTACCATATAGCTGGTCGTCTACTTAATGCTGAAAATGTGATAAGAGACCTTGGGACACAGATGGACAGTAGTCTCTCCTTTGATAATCACATCACCACAGTGGTCAGGAAATCCTTCTACATGGCTCATCTCATCACAAAAGGATTCTCATCCAGAAAAAAAGAGGTCATTGTTCCCCTCTACTCATCACTCATTAGATCCATTATAGAGTACAACGCCCCTTTTGGTATGTACCTCACAAGACATCTACAACAACTGGAAAGACCACAGAAATACCTCACAAAGAGGATTACTGGCCTCAAACAGATGCCCTATGCAGACCGTCTCAAAAAACTACAGCTTTACTCCATCACATATCGCCTACTCGGGGGCAATCTCTGCCTAACATACAGAGCTATGTCAAACCCAGAGCTGTTGGACATGCTCCACTTAAAGAAATCCCAATCCCTCCGAGCTACATGCTCTAGGGACCTTAACCTTGTCACCACAATAAACAGAACATGCTGGAGGGATAGATTCCTGTCCCAGAGACTTCCCATACTCTGGAACAGACTACCTATCTATGTCAAACAGAGCTCCTCATTAGCACTCTTCAAGAAAAATCTTGATGATTGGATGGGAAATGGGAAATTCACCCCGGGGATCACTTCTGTGGCTCTGCTCGACAGGGGCATAGGAAAATAATTTTCTTGGGTGGCGAAAGCCAGGGTACATTTTTTGGCTAGTCTTGTATGGGCCCTAGGCTCGATAGCCTAGTACCTAGCTATGAACCTATGAACCTATGTACATTTCATGTTGTATAGGATTCCCAGTTAAGAGTGGGGTAACTAAAGTCACCCATGAATATGGCATTGGATTGGATGGTTAGTGTTTCTTGTTATTGTTGTCTTTTGGCTTTTTCCGGTTAGGGGTCGCCACAGTGGAACGCTGGTCCGCCAATGATTGACAGTACCTAATAAGTTTAATTACATGGTATGGGTTTGCTGGGCCATAGAGGGGGGGGGGCTTTAAGCTTGCAAGGAAGTGGTTTTGGATTTTATCTATGATGATTTGAACATGGAACAGCTCAAATGCATTGTCCTGTTTGACCAGCCTTAAAGTATATTTATTTTTGATGTAGCTAGAGACACCTCCACCTTTAGATCCTGCCTGTGAAGTAGCTGGTAGATATGTGTGGAAGGCATTATAACCTTGCATTGTTGGTATGCTGTCCGCGGCTCTAACCTACATCTCAGAGACTGCACAGACATCAGTATTTTCTAGGGTAAAGAGAGCTTCCACGGAGTGGAGTCTTTTGTTTAGGCTCCTAGCATTGAGCAGTAATACCTTTATATTTTCTTGGTTTTGATTTGCTATGTTGGAAGTACTTTCAGTTTGGTATTGCCTAAAAAGGCACTATGGGGGAAGACAATGTTTTAGCTAATATTCGGAAGCCTAGAGGGAAGAGGTGCAGACCATCCCTGGCAAAGCAGCGTGGTCTGTTGACCATGCTGACAAATATTGCACCCCCTTAGAATGACACCAGAAACTAAGCCAATTATTAAAGTCACCAGTAATACAAAGACAAGTCATCAATGGGCAATTTGCTCACAATCAAGTATTCATAAACTAGCTTCAAACAAAATTCATTTGTTAGGAATTCAGATTCCCATTCAACAAGGGCCTTCATGGCTCTTCCCTGAGATGAGTATGAATATAACATCGTAGAGGCTTATGTGAGAGTTGAAATGGGAAGCAAAACCATAAGGGATATGCAGAGAGACATTTTAAAACAGGTTTACTATTGAAATTCTGAATTCTCTTTGGTTGACTGTTCAGAATGTCATCTTGAAATGCTGACTTCGGAATTTCGAAACAGCAACCAAGGCAAAAATGAATACATCAGCATCCACAGTTCGATGTATTCGACATAGCAGGAGGTGACGTTAGTCACCTCATGGTATGTGCATTAATGTACCGTTACACTCAACAGTCAATGATAAGTTAATTCTACTATTTTGCAGGGGGCTATGCCCCCCTGCACCCCCCATACCTCCTGCACATTAAATATACCAACTCCGAGATTGCACTACAGTTGAGGAAATGGGCTAATTCCCTGTTCCTCACAGTACTGCGATCTCCCTGCTCAATGTCGAACCCAGACACTGAACTATACTACTCATTCGCTGCAGTGTAGTCGATACATTTTGGTGTGACTTTTTGACTTGAAAACTGACATTTGACCACATGCTGGTTGACCGATGCAGTTTCCAAGTTCGGAATGTAAACCATTAGAACATTCTATACATGTGATGGATGCAGGTAAGACTCTAGTCCTCAATGATCTCCTTTCTTCACCAATAGCTGGTGTCATTCCAGGTGATTCCTGTAGGTGTCAGCCTGGGACAAGATATCACTAGTCCTACTTGTTTGGCAAGAGATAGCCTGCAACATTCATTCAAGTATTTCTGAATACTGGGAAAATATTTGCTGCTCTGTTAGTGCCTTTTTAGGAAGAGTTCATTTAATGGACATCCAAACTTAACAAATTCCTCTAACTCTAATCTAAACCAAGTTAAGGTGGCTCTTCTCAACAGGTGTCTCAGTAACAAATAGCCCATTCTTAAGGTGCTCCTGCATCTGGAACATGTCCATGTATTTGTAGTTATTGAGACTTGGTTTGAATGTAAATTAAGCATTCCCTCTAGGCCTACGTTTTGTGCCTACCATGCCTTCAAGCCTGGTAAAAACTATGGTGGTTTCTCTGTATTTGTCAGGAACTGTCATCATCTGGATTGGTAGCCAAAGGCTCAAAAACCGACCTTTGAGAGCTTCAGTTCACCATTGACAAGATAACCTTCAAACTTCTAACATGCTGCAGCACTCCCTCCATGTTCCAAGATGAGAGTGCTAGATTCCTGCAAGCCTTAGAAGACATTCTTAGTGGCAACAACTTCGTAATCCTAGGTGGCTTCAATTACCTCACCATAATTTGCAGTCCCTATACCTCTAGTATAGAGTATGCCCATAGATTTTTAGATTTGATAAACAGTAATTCCCTGGAACAAACAGAATCATGTAGAGATCAAAATATTAATAATCTAGTCTTCACAGATACTGCTACTACCTGATACACTTCTCTAATCTCTACTTCACCAGTTAAGTTGGAAAATAAACTTGTGACATTTACTGTCAAAACCACGATACACCCTGTAACCAATGTCTCCATAGTTAAGGGGTCAGTTCAGAAAGGTTACCACAAGGTTTACCAGTAACCATATGGTTGATTAGCATAGCCTGTTATAGTGCTTTAGCACAAAGATGTGAAGCAATGTAGTGGAGTAACTCTGTGGCTATGCTAAATGCTAATTAGGCATTTCAGGGGAGGGGCATGTGCTAATCAGCCACATCTCCACCCAGGAAATGTTTCTGATAATGCATTTATGCAGCTGAGTAATTCAGAGAACCGCTCTGCTGTGTAAAGTAAAATGGTCACTCATGACTGCTCAAGTCTATGAACTCTGAGTACCAGGGAGTTTAGCGGAAAGGTAGTGTTGGAGAGTGTGTGTGTATGTGTGCTTGCGTGCATGTGTGTATGACTGTATTTGTGGAAATGCATCTATAAGTGTATGCTTGAGTGTGTGTCTTGTAGGAAGATAACAGTAGGGGTGTTATTAGGGGGTAGGTAGGAAAGGTGTGTGTGTGTGTGTGTGTGTGTGTGTGTGTGTGTGTGTGTGTGTGTGTGTGTGTGTGTGTGTGTGTGTGTGTGTGTGTGTGTGTGTGTTTGTTTGGCTGTCAGTGGGATTGGATGGGGAGGCTGTGTGTATGTTATTGTATGCATGAATGTGTCAATGTGCGTGAGCAGGGAGGGGGATGTGATTGTCAAATCTCCACACTTTCATATAATAATGAACAAATCTTGCAATACTGGGGGAGTAGGAACACTAGAAAACAGGGATACTCTTCATATATTGCATTTAAGACACTTAAAAGAAGAAATATGATGTGGGTCAGGTAGCAACACTAGACACATGGGATACTCTGCAGACCATGCTTTTAAGACCCTTAAAAAACAAACAAAGAAGGATAACAGAGGTTGGGGAAAAGCTAGACACCAGGGATGCTATATATAGCATGCCCTGAAGCCACTAAAAAGAGTCAAACCATCTACCTTCCCACTGATGATGCTATTCTTCTGTGCCACCACTAGACATCATGGATACTTCAAAATATCACCTAAGTGTGTGTGTGTTTTTAATTATGTAAAATAAAAGAGGAAACGTTTTGAATCCTGTACCATTGATGTAAAAAGCAGCTGCATTAATCCAGTATGTTAACTAATCTAGTAATACAGCTAAATTTATTTTACATAATAAGAAATATGAAACTTTAATGTCTGGCATGATTCAATGATTGCAGCAGTCCATGGTTTATGAAGATAAGGGTACTTTAAAAGCAACAGCAGCAGTGTGTCCACATGGGGACTACAAAGGCAGGAGGAACACTAGATGATAGCATGGAAAAAATGTAAACTGTTACTGGGACTCTAGCATCACTATGTACTGTACACACACACAAAGAAGAATGAAACTTTAATATCTGGTATTATTGGTTGATATCTGCGATTTATGAGGGCAAAGACAAAACAGTATAAAGAGACTTTGGGGATGTTCGGTTAACTCAATGACAGGTAAGAGGTATGTCTGTGTTTGTGTGTGATTTTAAATGTGTGAATACTTGTGGGAGAGAGAATACAGGGTGTCTATGACAGCATGATGTCTGGGCTGCCAGTATTAACTATATCAGGAAAGTGCTGATTTGCACTCATGGCTTTTAAGAGTGATTCAAAGGCATGTAAACTGGCTGATAATGAGGTCTTTCCCCATTATGGCTAATATGTCCCTGAATCATTAATTGCTGCATCATGTAAACAGTGCCTTTTTACCACTGCTCTTACTGACAGTATTTGGTTTCTTTCTGAATACCCAGGAAGGATTTCTAAAAAGTAAATTTTATACAAATATATGATGAAATCTCTAAATTTTCCCATTACATAACTATTACTGACCCTGACATGGCAGCCAACTTCTCTAAGGAGTTTTTAATGCATGTTTAAACCAATGCATGAAGCTTCCAGCCCCAAATAGAACTAAATAGAACAAGAAATCTAAAAATAATTCCACCTGTGGTCAGTCAGCATAAATGAACATTATATAAAACATTCTTAAATTCCATAATAAGACTAGAACTTCAAAGAATGAGAGTATAAAAATATCACCAGGATACTGAAAAGCACAATAAGGACTGGCAAAGTAACCCATGAGCAGGGATTGCCTTCTGAGAGATCACTACAAGTCTTTCTTTAATTATGCTAGAAAACTGAGAAATATCACTCAAAATTACTCATGAGGTCACTGCAAATTTCTCTCTGAAACCCTTCTTCAAACATGATTCAAACCAGAATTTCTTACATCCCCTTTCACCTCTAAGAAATGTGCTCAAGAACCAAAAATACTTCCTCCATAGGTCCCGACAACATACACTAGCCCTGTCTTTGAATTGTTTAGCCTAAGCTTAGGCAGAGGCTATATTCTTGAATCCTGTCACAGTCTTGTCCACAGGAGTGAACCTAGTACATTCCCTGGAAATTACAAAGCAATCAGCCTTACAAGTCTGATCTGCAATGCTATGGACTGTATCATAACAGATATTATCTCTTACAATATCAAGAATCTCATTAGGCTTGACCCACAGCAATTTGGATTCATTATGGGGAGATCATGCCTGTAAAATCTTTAACTTCTTTGAGAAGGTCATACAAGCTGTGGTCAGTAATCATGTTGAATGTCCTGCTTACCCTGAGCTGGCTAAAGCATTCAAAACCACACTCGTGTCAGAATTGTAAGTAAACTACCTATCTTAAACGTAGATTTTTATGTGGTAAGATGTATGTATAGCCATTTTGCTGGAAGACAGAATCTACATAGTTTATGCGGTAGTTGCCTGTTTAAATAGTGCTATAGCAACCACTGGAATCTCCTTGAGGTCTGTATGGAGTCATCTCATGTTTAGCATCTTCTTCCCTGATCTGAAAATTGAGAACCAGGATCTCTGTTTAACCCAGTTTACAGATGACTGCAAACTGAGTTTAATTCTCAAAACCCACCTTGGATATCCATACCCTTCAGAAAGAGCTTGCTTTAATTAATACCTGGTATACTGCTACTGGACACAAAATGAATGCTAAAAAAGTTAATATTGTTTCTTCATGAAAACAGCAATTTCCCACAACACTTAGTTTACAAAACACCACCTTACTAAATGAAAAGGCAGTCTGGGACTTGTATACTTGGGTTGATATTTTCCTCACCTTTAACTATCCCATGGCAACTGTAGTTAGGAAATCCATGTACTTAGTGCAAGTACTAGCCAGAGGTTATTCATCTAAACCAAACAATGCTATTACACCTATATACTGAGCACTGTTTATACCCAGTACAGAGTATAACACTCCCTTTGTGATGTCCCCTACTTGACATATCAACAAACTCAAAAAGCCTCAGAAGTTACTAATCAAAAGATTTTTGGTCATAAAAACATTAACAGAAGAGAGTGGAAACAAAGGATTGGTACTCTGTATCCTAAAGACTCCTGAGTAGAAATCTGTGCCTTAATTACTCTGCCATTAGAGATCCAGGGGTCCTTTACCTGCTATATCTAAGTAAGTCAAACAGCACAACTAAGAGAAGAAATAAAGACCTGAAACTTCATCATCAAATCAACAGAATACAATGGAGGGAAAAATTCTTCACCAAGTGCCTCTGTTTTCCCTGGAATAAGCTTCCTCTGCAGGTTACCCAGTGCAATTCAATCTAACCAAAATTGATAGGTCCTCTTAAATTAACCCACGCATTAACTGCCCTCTCCCTTTTTGAGAAATAAAGCCCGATGATGGGTATTTGCAATGTGTACATGGTCATAGATTAAAATAGCCTTGAAACCTCTAACAATCCTATGAATCTAGATCACATCTCCTAGTGAAGATTATAGTGGCAGCAATCTGAGGATGGCACACCAGACATTGTCATCTCTAGGTAAATTTGCCAGCACATTGTGTGGCATCCTTTGGTATTCTAAGGCACATGGAAAATTCTAATTCCTCCAGCATGACCTAGTTCTGCTATAAGTCCTCTTTCCAGTGGGTTGTGCCTAGTACACCTCCTGTATACAGTACTAGTTATATCTTTTCAAAGTGACCAAGCCACTTTCAACCAAGAGAAGCAGTGTGTGAACTCTGAACTACTTTTAGAAGCCAAATCCGTTTCTGTATCAGCAAAAATGATTTTGGTTGCCCTGTGAAAGAACCACATTTTTTCACTTGAATCCATAAGCTTAACCTTTTCTTAATCACCAGTCCACATACTGCTTACCATAGGAGAGGACAGGGACTGATTTGTGAACTGAGATCTCTATCCTATGGCTTAGTGTCATTTCATCACCATCCTCCAGTGCAATCCCTGTTGTACTGAGACTACTGCACCTATCTTCTACTCAGTCTTCTGATCCCCTCTTTCCTATGATCAAGGCCCCCCAAATACTTAAATTACTCTGCCTGTGATAACTACTTCTACCTCATTTGAAGAGATATCCACTCTGTTTTGCAAAAAAGTACAACTTCTAATTTCTAGGTGCTGCTGTTCAGCTTAGTTAGTACTAAACACATATGTCCATTTTGGCTTACAATCACTTTGTCAATCGCATGACATTTGTGCGAAACTGCCTTTGGCCGAACTCAAATTATGAATGCCACAATATCGAACCTTATAATAGCGAGCATTCGCTGTTGTAAGGTTTAACATTGAGGTGCAGCTCGCACTATAGTGTGGATCGGGAAATGTACCCTTTTCCTCACTGTAGTGCGATCTTGGAGTTTGTATAGATATATACATATATATATATATATATATATATATATATATATATATATATATATAAGAAGGGTGTGTGTGCAAAAAAGTGTTTGCTAATGTTGAGCGGAAGTGCAGCATTTCAGTAAAGTCGACATTTTCAAAATTTCGACTTTACTAAAATGCTGCCTTCGACATTTTTTGTGTTCAGTGTTGAGATTTCTGAACATGTGATTCGGACATCTTAACACTCGAATGGATTAGATTCAAATATTTGATAGTAAACCGTGCATTTTCTGTATGAAATGACATAAGCAAAACAGAACAAAAATAAAGGTTTTCAAATCAACACTGTGCATAGAGGGAAGGAATATGCCCTAATTATACCTTGGGAGACCTGAGTTCTATTAGCACCATGGGGCCTGTAGGAGCTGGCTGGGGAGAACAGGAGTTAGTAGCTGCTGACAGATCACCCATTCTGGGTGAAGGGAAGCAGCCGTGACTCACTACAAGGTTATCAGTGGGGTCTGAGTCACCCAAGCCCATGCTGTCATAGTTCAATAAGCACTAGAAAACCTGAGGGAAATACCCCAGGTGTGTGTAAGCCTTCATTTAGGAGACAATGGTCAATAGTTTAGAGAAGTTGCTTTGAGATACTTCTATGGGGAGAGGGTGGTCCGCACCAGTATACTCGCAAGTTGGCCTGCTCCCTAATACCCAGCTCTCCTAAGGGAATAAAGTTCCACTTGTATTTCCTGGGCAGGAAATAATAGGCCACGGGACTCTCTCCTAAACTGGGAATGCTTAACTCCTATCCCACCCCAACAAATGGGCCAAGAGGGTGAAAGCAGTGAAGCCATCTGGTGAGGTCCTGAGGGTGGCAAAAAAAGGCTTTTAGTGCAGTTATCAAACACTCAAGAAGGCCTTATAATCTGAATCAACATGAAAAGTTTTTGCATCTAAAATTTACTTAGTTCAGAGGTGCACCACTTACTGTCATTTACACAATTGATTTTGTCTTATTTATGATGACCAGATATGTCTCACATGGGCAAAATGTCCCATATTCAGGAACAGTCTAGAGCATAGCAAATAAACTATACAAAAAACTCATAAAATGCTGGATATAGAGGTAATCCTTAAAGAGAATTGAAGTTAGCAAGTCTAGTTAATCTGATAAATATCAGAAGTCATTTATTGGGTATCATATTCTGCCGCTGAAGAAAACAATTCTATACACTATAAAACATCACTAAATTAAAAGACACATGTTTTTTATCTTAAGATGTCATATCCATGGAACAAAAAATTACTCATCTCATTCCCATTGTATGGCTCCCTTTTAAAAAGGTAAGACTCATAATTACAAGACCCACAATGAAAAAAATAAATAAAAAGACATAAACCACTGGAGAGCAGCAAATGTCAGACATCACTTTTTTCTTTCAAACTGATTTGCAAGGAGGCCAGCCACATTTTACCCCTGATGTGAGGGATAAGTTCATCACACTCTCCCAACTTATACATACTAACTCCAAAATTGCTATACCTTGAAGAAAAGTGAGTTTCCTGAGTAACAGCAGTCTTTAGTATATGGAAGCCTGCATTTTTGGTCATTCTATCATGCTGTTCCAGGATACACACTAACAAGTCTCAGAATTCCAAATGCTTGCCTTATTGTATTTATTTATTCCTGGGTTTAATAACTACACACTGACACCACCTTTTAGGTAGAACTCAAAAACAGTGACTACTTAGAGTCCCCCAGATGGCAAATGGATATAAAAGACATCAAATAAAAATCTACAGGATAAAACTGATTCACACTTATGTACACATTTTATAGCAAGAAGGCATTATATTCTGCCCAGATATGCCTGCCCTTTCTCGAAACACCTTGTTGATTATTTTTTTAAAAAGTGAAATGAATGCATGTACAAGAGAATTATGCAAAAATCCAAAAAGACATTGATATTTTTTCTGATTTGCTACATTATATGATTGAGAAATTGACTTGATCACAATTTCCATCTAGTTTAAACACAGCAGTTTGTGGAGTAAAACTTGCATCAAATACTGTGAAATGTGCAGGTACCGAAGGGAATTATGTACGCTTAGGTGATTTGCACTACACCAACCCCGGGACTCATGAAGCTTGCGCCAGGCGCAGGCGTAGCGTTGGTGTTTTAACACCAAATATGGCTGCCGATGAGCTGTTTCCACGTGCACTACCAGCGTACGTCAGAGCTGTGCAGATCACGGTGCTTGTATGCTAATTACCCCATGCACAGCAGTGTAGCATGCAAATGAAGGTATATAGTGATTCATGAAGTGGTGCAGGCATAGTGTAAGCATGCAGAAATGTAAACCAAAAAAAAACGGTTTACATTTTTTTCAAACAGAACATCGGAGCCATGAAAGCGGACCAAACTTACGTATTACAATGCTAACATATGCCAATGGCTAAATATACAGCCAATGGCATAAAAAACATGCACAACACATAAAAAATAACATTTAATGTCATGGCCACAATAACGCAAAGTGCAACCACAGTGCATGGGTGTGCAAGCAGAAACACAAGGAAAATATATTTAGATGTCATAAAACTGCAATGTAACACAAATCATGATTTCGCCATAATAGTCAATGGTACGCATGCTACACCACAACCAAGGCGCAAGGGTTGCTAAGGGCCTGTGAGAGTGTTCCACGCGTTAACTAGGAATTAGTAGTCAGTGGCATGCAAATGAGTCAAGTAATACTGAATCGCAAACGTCTCGCCGACATAAGGATGTACCACACGCGCAGCGATACAACACTGAGGAGTGGCCTGGAGGTAAACATGACATCATGAGAGGTGTGTGCCACCGTAGCTGTAAGCACATTGGAGCATTGGTAATCAGGGTTGCCTGTTGCTAAGCAAAGCCGCAGGATAGGGGTGTGTACCTAGCCATAGCTATGCTTAGCTGAGAGCACACAAGGTGACCAAAAGTGCATGTGAACGTGGATGAAAATGTACTCAAAAGCTGGAAACTGGGCACGCGCGGCGCACAACTGAGGTGAAACAGGAAGGTTATGGGAAGACAATAAGGAAATGCTGCAGCATGGTAATATGAGTATAAATGAGTAATTAATGCCTAGGAACTCACAGTGGGCCATTGATGACAGCTAACAAGGCTGCCAGCAGCTACGTGTAGAATAGGAAAGGGGAGTTGCCGTACTGCTAAGAAAAGAGAACTGTCACATCAGAACAAAGCAAACCTGCAGTAGATCAGCTACATAACACATTTCACAACACATCCCTGGTTTGGGAAATTACAAAACGTGAAAGCAGGCAGCTGGATGTGTGCCTGACAATAGGAGGGGAATTGGGTTGAAAAGTGAAGTAAAGGGCAATAGATGAATCATGGCAGCCAAGTGTAATTCAACACCACAGGCATCACAATAGCAGTACCTGTTGTGAAACCCACAAGTAAGATACCCTGCAGCTGGAATTGCACATACACACCCAATGACATCAGCAACTTCCAAAGCACAATAGTATAAAGTATGAAAGCACTGCACACGCACTTGTGTATTCCCAAACTCTCTGCACCATTGGTGTAAACAGACAGGGAACTTTTAAAATGTACATGGTAGCCGCCATAGCTTTGATTCATGAGTATGTGTTGGAGACTGAAGGTGGTGTGGAGGATGAGGCTGACAACCACCTCAGGAACAGGAGGAGGAGAACAGTGTTCAGACCAAGGGTAACCTACCAGGGGCTAAACGATCTGGAGATAGTAGAGCATTACAGGGTGGACAGGGACACCGTACAGCAAATCGTTGAGCTGTGCCGGCCATGTCTCAGAGCCAAAAATAACAGGGGGGAACCCATCCCAGTGGACATGAAGGTATGTGTAAGCTTGAAAGAACTAGCCGCAGGTACCTTTCAAAGGCCAACTAAGGATATCATGGGGATCTCACAGGCATCAGCATCCAGGGTACTCCACCAGTTCCTGGATGCCATGTTATCACATGCCAATGAACATATATACTTCCCCCGAATGCAGGAGGAGTAGGCCAGCAATATGCGCCTCTTCCACCATGTGGCAGACTACCCTGAGGTACTGGGTGCAATAGACTGCATGCATATACACATCAAGTCACCACCCAGTGAGCATGGTAGGTGCTACATAAACTGCAAGGGATATCATTCCATCAACTGCCAGGTCGTGTGCAATGCCCAGGGCATTATCATGGATGTGTGTGCCGGCAGCCCTGGAAGCTACCACGACTCCCACATCTGGCATGCCTCACAGCTGTACCATATATTTGCCAGGGGGGACATCCCATATGGCTACCTTGTGGGGGATGCTGGCTATGCACTGGAACCGTGGATGATGACTCCTATCAGAAATGCACACACACCCATGCAAGAATGCCATAATGAGGCACACACACAAACCAGAATCATCATAGAGTGTGTGTTTGGGATGCTGAAATCATGGTTCTGTTGCTTGGACATATCTGGTGGAGCCTTGCAGTACTCTCCAGGCACGTGTGCCCACATCTTCATAGTATGTGCCATGCTACATAATATGATCCTATGGAAACAGCTGTAGCAGGGACATAATGGTGAAGGCCCTCACAGCCCACCACAATTGCCAAGGGCACCGCAGATACAGAGGGATTCAGACCACGAACACCCTGTGCCAGCCCCAGTAGGCAGATGGAGGCATGCCCAGTATGCCCATGCCTTGGCAAAGAGGGAACATATAGCACATACACTGACAGTGTAGGCCCCTACAGACTGACACACTTCTCCGCCTGCACACACAGTAAACATGGATGGCACACACACACACGACCACCTGTAAATTGTCATGTATAGGTGGTCTAGTGTGTGCATCCCACATAGGCAGCCCTCAGCTATTGCACACACAACTGCTATTGGCACAAGGCAAGTCAATACCTGAACAGTAAATTAAGCTATCAGCATGTGTTGATACTGTATGTATAGATTCCTAGGTACATCGATAGGTACATGCCTAACTGTCAGAGGCCAATCATAAGCCTAGCCAATATGTGTCTGCTGTCACCACCCCATTGATTAACTAACTGTCCCTCTGTGGAGCAGAGCCAATTGAGGGATCCCTGGGGTGTAACCACTGTTCCTCACCCACTCTGCAAGGATTCCCTGGTGTGTTATTGAGGGGCTCCATATAATGTAGTCAGGGATGTACTTCCAAAGCATGGGGAGTACCCATGACAGGTATCTGTCACCCCAGCATTCTCCAGTTATGGTTGTGGCAAGGTTTAGCTCATTACAGTGTGTGGCTCACTGTGACATGGATTCCCATAGCTGGAGCATATCCATTAAGCCTCACTTGGACATACCATTAACAGGTATCATCCATATGTACACCAACTGAGTTACACATTTGTTTGCAGTATTGAGGAACAGCCTTAGTACACTCTACATACTAAACACCATAACACGTGTACATATCCCAGATGCCTCAGTGGTAAAGCCAGTGACTGTGTCTTTCATTGTCCCTGTTCCACGACCTGCAAGGCCTGTTACGTAATTCTGATGTCCCGAATAAGGGATGTTGGATGCAGGTCATTAAAGCACGTTTAAGCACATGTTAGCGGGTTTTTGTGCCAGTAAGTGCCGGTAAGCGGAGTTTAAACATGACTACATGGATATGCGCAACACAGGTCTAACCTTTGCTGATTATCGAGCAGATCACGGGCAAAGCTGCCCAGAACCACTGAAATGTGCATTATTCACCCTTGTACTAATAGTGCCTGCTGTGAGAGGTAAAACGACCACTGCCAGGAGTAGAACACGCAACCATGTACACAATCTTCACAATAACCTACCACTAAGCTACCTGATATGTACCAACAGCAGTTGTGTATTGTGACAGGTTAAAACACAAAAGGGCGGACTTCAGGAAATAGTATAAACCATCATGTACCCAGTGAAAGGTGTATTTTCTCTCTCTCTCTTTATATATATATATATATATATATATATATATATATATATATATATATAATCTACAGAGAGAAAGGGTGATAGAGAGATATATTTTGATATATATGGATATACATATATATGCAAATATATAGATAGGTTAGCAACATCTACACAACCATGGAGGTACATATAAATAGGATAACTACCAAATATCGAATGCTTTACATACCGACGTGCGTAATCACGAGGCTTAAAGAGCGAAAGACTACGGTACCGAAACACCAGAACCGCGAGTACTACTATCACGATGTTAAGGGACATTTATTTAGTGCTTCTGGTGCTGCGGTTCAGGTAGGTACTATGTGTAAGTGTGTTTCTGATTGCTGTAGTGTGTGTAAGTGTGTGTTCTGAGTGTGGTGTGTGTTTCCTCGGGACTGTAATGTGTGTGTGTGGGTTTGCTTTGTGTGTCTGTTTGTGCTATCTCGGAGGTAGATTATTAAAGTAGGTGTGGTGTGGGGTGCAAAGCCACCCACATGGGGGGTGTATGGGGGCATAGCCACCTGCCCATACATAGTGTAGGATGGTTTGTTTGGATGTGATGGGTAGCAGTGTGTCTGTGTGTGCGTGTGTGTGTTCTGTGTTTGTGTTACTTTTGGGAGTTTGACTGTTGTGAGTTTGAGTGTTCAGTATTGTGGGGTTTGGGAGTCTGGGAACGGTAATGTGGTCGTTGGAAATGTGTGCATTACTGAATCCATGGGTATGCCATATACAGTGGTTGAAGTCTTCAAATATGTGTATAACATGGACCATAGCAATCACACATTCCACCAAGACCGAACGTTATGAGCAAAGGATATGGAGAGTATATGCCTATACACTATTACAAATATGTGTTATGGGCATAAGCCAAAGATAGGGTTACCACCTGTCCCACCTTGCGAGGGACAGTCCCTATGTGTGCGGTAGTGTCCTGACCAAAATGAGTACAAATACTAATGTCCTACAATCTCAACTTTTGGCATGTTCCATATTTAATGTAATTGTTGCATAAAATAGTCATGTCTGTATCTAAAATACCTATATGTAACAAGAAACAGGATAAGCAAGTAACCGCTACAAGAATAAGCTTTTATATGGGCATATATGTAAAGTTCAATACTTTGTACTGACCGTGGGTATGTGTCGGCCTCTAAAATCCAATGTGTGTCCTGCAAATGTCCCACTATGGCCATTTGAAAAGGTGGCAACCCTAGCCAAAGAGGTTCATTCACCAACACAACTCCAATGAGTGCAAATATCTGTGACAGAAATACACGAGACAGCTTTCATGTAGCAACATTTCATTACATACCGATGTATTTCCGAAGGGATTGAAGGACCAACATAACCTGCATGCTATACAGGAACCAATTAACAATGGCTTAATGAATCAGCCTGCAATTACCATAGTTTTGGTCCACTAAAGGTTAGGTCTTCAAATAGGGAAGGAGCCCTCACACACATATCGAATATGTATAAATGCAGGTCCTACACACCTGCATCTGCTATGTACACCCACCTACATCTCCTCCACACCTGAAACAATTGCAATACATACTGTAATAACATCACAAACATCCACTCACTCTATGACATCTGCAGAAGCCCTAACATACCTTGTCAATGGAACAGCTGCCAATGTTACAGGGTTTGGTTGCAATAATCCAATATCAGACGGCTGTGTGTACACCAGGAAGTGTTACCAATTACTGATTAACAGCACAGTATGATACACATGTACAGTATACCAAAGATGTCAGGTGAGCACAGTAAAAAACACCTAACGTTCTATGCATAGCCACACAGCCTTGAGCTGCCCAAACATCCTTGCCAGACCTAAACATTTGCAGATGTATCAGGTACAAACCTTGACAAAGTAGCAATATTCAAAAATATAACAGCTAGATTAGAACTACATCCTCTAGACATTACACACAATCCACGGGGGCCATGAAGGTAATATATCTCTGTGTGTCTCCATATAGCTGTTGCAATTCATCACAAACAACACATCCAGGCCATCTTCCATGAAGGTAGGGCAAAGGGACAATGCCCAAGTGGAGTATTCAATTATACACCACTGTTGCCATGTCATTGGCTAATGGAGTAGCTGCACAGCTGATGTGCATGTAATCATCTACTCCAGAACACTAATTGGTGGCAGGATGCCACATGTTACTGATATCTAAGTATAAAAGGATGGCTTGTCATACATTTAAATCGTCTGTATATACCAGCAAAATGTTACAATGAGGATTGCAACACAAACCAAATAGGATTTAAATTACCATCAACGACAACTTGGGTTACTAATAAGGTATGTAGAACACTTAGTATGTCAGTGTATGTAGTACCTGCTCTGTAATAATTAAAGTGTACGCAATGCATATAGTGGGAAAAGGTATTATGTAGTGATGTATTGTTGAGCATAGTAATGCTCGTAGAAATCATGTGTACTGCTGTAGGCCACAAGGTAAACACCTCATACACCACAAGGGATGCTATATAAGGACTTTGAACACAACAATTCCACTCCAGCCGCTGTCAGTGGCAGGGTGGTCCAACAAGTATGTGCCATAACAGGGGATAGTATATGTTGATATACTGTAACAGTAGGCATATGTATGGGCGTATAACTGAGAATAACATGTCTAAGGTGGTCCTGCTGTGCAATTATGATTTGCATTGTGGGATATTGTGCCAAAAAATGTGTAATGTACAGTATTGTAGGTAGATATGTCTAACATTTTACATAGCATTACTGTTATGTTATGCAAACATCAGGCATGTCTATTGGCATGTACAATACACAATAACAGGATACATATGACTTGTAGTCACCAGACAGTGTATCAGCATGATAGCTAATTGAAATGGAAGAGCTGGTTAATTATCCATGCACAAAGGACATGTAATAGGTTCATAGGTTCATAGGTAGGTACTATACTGTCTGGCCAAGGCCATTCATAAGCCTAGCTACCAGTGTTTTGGCTTGACCCACCTCCCTAGGTTAGTTTCCTGTACCTGTGAACAGCAGAGCCATTAGTTTCCTGCACCTCTGTACAGCAGAGCCACTGCAGTGATCCCTGGTGTACATGTCTGTCTCCCATCCACCCATCGAGGTATCTCTTGAAAAGTGCTAGTGAGGGTCCCTGCCTGATGTACATAGGAATCATGTTCCAAAGCATGGGGAGTGTCAGGGTCAGGAATATATCCCTCCAGCACGTCCTAATCATCGCCGCATTTAGGTACATATCCCAGAGCATGTGGCTCTCAGGGGCTTTTGCTTATGGGGAGCATATCCTTTAATACTGTTTTGGACATGGGCCTTGTATGTCCAGCAGAGATCACCTCTGAGTACACAGTATGCAAACGAGTACAGTTGGAGTTTCTGTAGTTGGGCTGCATACGTCATCCTTTGGAGGTCAGTATTCCTCTTGGTGTGGTAATGTTGTGGTGTTTCAAGCCATTGCTGTTGTCTCGTAAGGTACATCCCAAATGGGGTGTTGTACCCTTTAATGTGTTTCAGAAGTCATGAGTAGAGAGGCACAATGGCTGCCTTTGTTCTGGCTACAAACCCATTAGAGATTAGGGGGGGTTGCGTAGAATGATATCCACACCACCTTGCCAATATGGTTATCAAAGGAGTGAATGCTACCTACGTGGGTTCTAAGATCCCTTATTACATCTTATGTATGTAGGGGACTACCACCTATGTGACAGTCTGTGGGTACTGGTGTAATCCAAAGGGGATGTCTATGCACCTTGTGGCATGCAGCTTGAGGCCATGTTATTGACACCAGGTATCCGTCCCAGTGACACCCTTATGGAGGGTGTCTGTATCACCTGGGGAATCAATCATGGCCCTAGTTTGCAGTCATCTGCAAACCTTTTCAGCCTAAGTTCTCCTGTGCTAGCCTGTACCTTAGAGAAGCATATACCAAACATGAGGGACCCTATGACTGAGCCCTGGGGGACGCCAATTGTAACTGATTTACAGTAGGACCTAGGGTATGCTACCCTCACTGTGTGGGTTCTGTCCGTGAGCCACTTTGCATAACATCTCATGACATAGAGGTTAATGTGCAGGTGGATGTGTATGTTGATAATACCAGAATGGGAAACGGTGTTGAAAGCCTTTGAGAGGTCAAGGTAGGCTGTGTGGACCTCCTTACCCTCATCTAATGCCTTGGTAACTGTCTCAAAGGAGTCCACCAGGTTTAGGAGGCATGGTTTGGCCCTAACAAATCCAAGCTGGGTGGGATCAAAGGTTTGGAGGCCACCAATGTCTCTGTGAATGAGATCCATGATGATGTGCTCCATAGCCTTGCAGAACAGTCTAGTCAGGCGTATAGGGCAATAGTTCCCCTGGTCCGTTGTGGCACCACCTTTGTGGAGTGGGATAACTGTTGCTGTGTGCCATTCAGGGGCCACAATGCCTGATGCACCACCTTTGTGGAGTGGGATAACTGTTGCTGTGTGTCATTCAGGGGCCACAATGCCTGATGCAAGGCTATTATTGAATATGGTGCCTAAGTGGGGAGCCAGTTCATTCTGAAGTTCATGGAAATCGCAGCCTGGGATGTTGTACAGTCACATGGATGCTGTGTTCCTGGCTTTAGAGAGTGCAGCTTTGAACTGCGTAGTTGAGATCGCAGGGACTCTGCATCATTCCTGTATAGATATGGGCCCTTTAGGGTGTGAGAGGGGTGTAAAGTTAGCACTGAACCTATCTGCCAGGATGTTGCCAATATCAGTTGGTTCTCTAATGTTCATGCCTTACTGCTGTATGTCAGAGCAGATGTGGATATCGCCATCGAGAGTAATGACATACCTCTAGAATGCTTTGTGGTAGGCCTTGGAATTAGTCGTGGTTATGTTTACATAGCTAGCATTGGATGATGTGATAAGGGATCTCAGATTCTTACTGAGGCTGACCAGGGAGCTCCTTCACTCATGGGATTGTACTCTAATTTTCAGCAGTCTCCTCCTTCTGTTGTACATTATGTCCATGGCAGTGGACCACCAGAGTGGCTTCCTTTTTCTGGAGGGTAGCATCATGGTTCTGTTTGGGATAGCATGATCCATGCAGTCATGTAAGTGCTAATTAAGTGCATTTGTGTATGATTCAGCGGTTGTAACTGTATTGTCCATCTGCATGGGTGTCATGATGTTTACTACTACTGTCATAAGAAGCCTGAAGTTGGCTTTGTAGAAATATTGTACTGTAGTTTCTGTAAAGGGTGTGGTGCTGGGATGTGGATAACAAGGGTGATTAGCGTATGTTCGGATCTGACCAATGAGGAGATAACCCCAGGTGTGGAACACCAGTCACACATGTTGGTAATGACTAGGTCTAGGATATTGTTGCCCCTGGTGGTGGTGTGGATAGGTTGATCCAGGTGTTGCCTAGACAGAGTAGTTTATGAATCCCAGAAAGTGTTGGCCTAATGTGTTGGTACATGAGTAAGTATCCCGGTTAATGGTGGGGTAGTGTCAGTCTCACATTAGTAGTGTGTCTGGTTGAACCCTAATTTCCAGTACACCAAGATGAGAGGACCGTTAACCGTGGGGTATGGTGGGGGATCTGTAGCAAGCTACAATTTGTAAAGCAGTTATGGCCAGAGTTAGTTGCACTTGGATAACCTCTGATGCATTGTGCTAAGCAACTAGCCTGGAGGTGTGGATATCCTTAGGAAATATGGACACACCTCCGCCGTGGGTGTTCCAGTCCTGGTTACATGACTGAAAGGTGTGGTATGAGTAATAGCCTGGTAGTGCAGGGGTGCTCTCAGGAGCCTAGAAGCAGATCCAAGTCACTGCACAAATATCGAAGTGATCCATTACAAGGAGTGCCTCGGATGAGTGCGTTTAAGATTAAGACATCAAGCATTGAGTAGCATTACCCTCAGGTTCTGCTTGCCTGTTCCTGTCATGATAGTGAATATGTTATTTGAACTGTGCCTAAAACACGCACTATAGGAGCAGCAAGACCCTTAGCCATTATCCGGAATCCCAGGGCTGACAGGTGCAGGCCATCTGTGCCAAAGCATCGTGTTCTGTTGACCATGTCATTCAAAGCAGAGAGATACTGGATACCTTTGGAATGACACCAGAAGCATAGCCAATTGTTGAAGTAAATCATTTTGTCCTTGTACTGCATTATCAGTCTGGACAATGGCAGAATGCTACTCAGGGCAAGGGCGATACCTGCCTGGGCTACAAGATCGGAGAGCTATTCCATGCCCCTTTACATGTAGTCCAGGAAGGTACATCTCAGGACATTCACACTAACATGGACAATGATACAGTTATATTGTACCTGTTGAGGAGTGACCTGAGTGCATAGGTTTTGTTGTGGATCCTGTTACCCGACAGGCAGCTGAAAGTAACTATCTCCTTGTGTAGCCTGGTGAGTGGGACATCAGTCAGACTGCCTATAGAGTCATCTATGACTAGTGTGTTGGGTACGTTATTTTGCCCTATTGCCTGTGGTTGATGGACACACTGAGTCTGTGGGCTATAAGTCATTGGTGTTGTGTTGGGGGATGGGGGCTGCCTGCATTTCTGCTTTGGAGTTCTCTGTTGCCTAGACAGAGTAATACTGAGAGGCATCGCAAATGTTGTTGTGTTACTATGTGTGGCTTGTGGTGGTGGAGATTTAATGAGACTATGCAAATGTTTCACTTCCCCACATGATTGTGAAGTTCATTCTGGGTTGGAGAGAGCTTTACCTCCAGCATGGCTAGATATGTGCATCTCCCACAGGTTGTAGTGTTGGATGTTAGGAGGGGAGTATTGACTGTGTACATGAGACGATTTCTATATTGCCTCAAGATGCCCATATTCATCATATAGACAGGTGAGAATACTGGATATTGACACTTGGACATGCCTGAATAAATTACTATTTCCCTCTAGATAAGTGAGGAAAGTGTGTACAAGAGCTGTTTTACTCTAAGCAAGTGGGAAATGTAAGTACAAACAGTGTTTACCTGTAGGTAATGAGGAGGATTGAGTGCTATAGTAATTAGTAGCTCATGTAGTGCTTACATGTTCTGAACAAGTGCTGAGCATGAATAAGCAATACAGATAGGGTGTTGGATAACATAAACACACTGCCCCCCCAACAGGTACACAATCATATATCCATGTATACTACAGAGCCCCTGTAACCATAACTATGAAGGTACAAGGTGAACTCAGGCTGCATGGGACCTGTCCACATCCCTGGTTGTATCACATATGGCAAAACAGTTTGCTCTACACATACACATCATGTAAAACATAGCTTCATGTCAGTCTGTGAAAACACTGAATGGTGCACACCAACAGTTATCACAACCCACAAAGTGGAGACACCCCTCATAATGGGAGGCACTGCACTACTACCCTGCTGAGTCTGGTCTGAAAGGCCATGAACCTTAATCAACATATATGTTGTCAGCAGTACAGATGTAGATGACAGTAAGGATGATTTCACACTGCATATCATACCTGTGTCAGGTCATAGGACATCATCACCCATACTGTGTTCCACCTACACTCAGTATACTAGATGTACATTCGTATGTCACAGGAGTGTTCTGCCAGTGGACTGTTGACAGAACCAACACTACAGAAGGTGTCTGATTAATATGTGCATATCACACCAGTGCCAGCTACAGTAAGACAGGGTTAATTCATTGTACTCCCCCTCATTGTAGACCATACCACACAGACAAATGGGAGGCATCTGCCTATGTAAGTATGTGAATGGCTATGCCCTAGGAGCAATAGCTGACTCAGTGTTGTGGACAACATACAGAAGGGGCTTTGTGGGTGAGGTGTGTGACATATGTGCACAATCTGACAGCTGCATATTGCATTGTCACCACTAGGTTAATAACCCTGTACCCATGAACTACCACCTAGGCAGCGGTCAACATAATGGACACTGTGTGTAAGGGATGCTGCTGTGCAGTTTTCCTCCATGAGATAGTGACGTCACCAAGCCATTTAGGTAGTCATAAGTGGCAACCCTAGTCATGATAGGGTGCCATCCATGAATATAGAGATCATTGTTCAGCCATACCCATCACTCAAGTGCTTATATCGGATCACATATCACCTTTAAGGGGTATTGGCCATGTTTGGATGGCCGACACCAGCCTTCACAGTTCTCATCTCCACTATGTAGCATGATGCCTACCCTGTATAAAGCCATGTCCAACACTGTGATGTTGGACATGCTACACGTACATATCCTGATCTCAAATACGTATGTCATGGACATCCACCTTCCTAGTACAAGGATCGCCACATGCTGGACAGATCCTTGTGCCATACACATTACATACTCCTGCCATACTATGCATCCCTGTTCAGCAAAGCTGCACATTTTACCTCTGTCAGACATGGTGTGATGACTGCATGGTAGATGTATCATTAACCGTGTGGATCAGTTATGTGGCACTGCTTCACCTGGCACCGGAAACACGGTTGTCAGCTACAGCTAGGTAACCTTACGTCCTAGGCTCATACATGACCCAGGGCATACAGACTACTAGATGACCTTGGCCGTACATGCTATAGTTGATAACCGTCCCTGCAAATACCATCAGGCTAGCCAGTGTCCCATGTGTATTACATGTGCAACACAGGCGATACGTGGCAGGATGTTGAACTGCTGTACAGTGCCGTTTAGATGTATATGGCAAAACACATGCATGTAAAACCTTCCATGTGCATGTCTGCAGTGTCACAGGTCATGTCCGTTAAGGCAGTGTAAGTGGTTATATGTGACATATACACAGCATCAAGGTCGACAGCATTAATGTGGACACATCTAGGCATGTGCTGATAGGTAAGAACACCAGTACAGTCAAACAGACATGCCCACATCAAGACAACATCCACATGGAGTATGAGGAATGTGATCAGGTGACACACACATATATGGTGATAATATCCAATCCCCATTGAGTGTCACATGTGTGTGACACAAACATGTCAGTGGTGTCAGTGTCATGAAGATTTGCATAGACAACTATTTATACATAATAAATGTGATACACATGTATGTGCAGCTGTATCTCTGTGCATCTCTGAGATACTGTGACCTGTCTCCATCATTATGTATTCCAGGTATGCCGTGAGCAAGGCTACCAGCCTATGCACACTTGAAGGATGAGGCCCTCATACCTTACCTCCAAGACAACTATGAAGTCCTGTTTAGCCATGTGCCACAGGATGCACAGCAGTGGGATGACCTGTGGCAGGAACTTTGCAAGAAGGTTAATGATGTGGGTGGCCATAACTGCACATACCAGCAGGTGTGCAAACACTGTACAGACCTAATCAGACGGGCAAAACAGCGTGTGGATGCAATCGCTAGGGAACAAGGTGCAACAGGTGGTGGGCCACCAACCCAGCCCCCACTCACATGTACCGAGGAGCTACTGGTCAACCTGGGGACACCGGCAGAATAGCATCCACAAGCCTTAGCTGACATCGTGGAAGTGGGTGTCTCTCAACCACCAAGCCTGGAGTTGCCTGGTAAGTCACTACTGCACATATAACTAGTATATCCCATATAGTTGCATGTGTAACTGTACAATATGTAATGTAACATCATATGCAAGGCATGTATACACACATGCCGCATACTACTAATACGCGTATGCTACTCTGTGTATGCACACATGTGCATACTCCATAGTATATTCTATTGTACTGGCGAATGTGTTAACATGCACATTTCACCCTGTAGCTGTCATACAGGCATGAATAATGATCATACTGCTGTGTCACCCCTATGTATGTACCTCTGGCATTCCGCTAAGACAGCAGCTCATTGCAGGTGAGACAGTGAGACAGTTATAAGTATCAGGCATGTTAATGCACAGATCTATTCACCATGTGGCCATTTAATACATGTACACATAATGTATGGTCCTGTCACAATATACAGGTCACATCTGCAACCCATCACAATGGCTACCCATGTGCAACACTTACAAACTACGTGAAACACCGACATGAAACCTCACAAACTATCATTGCTAGATGTGTGGACAGATGTGCATACAACAGTGGAGGTGTTGTTCAATGTAAGAAGATGTACTACACATCAGAACTACACATGTGGGGTACACAAACAGTACTACACAGTGAGCTGGAGTATGGGCAGCCCACAGGATTCACTGGTGTGGATTATGGCCCTGTTATGAGTGCACACTTTGTGGCATGCCATCTGACATGTCCATGACATGTAGTGGGCCGGCTGCAACATTGTCTCACTATCCCGTAAAACATACCCCACATACCAAACATACATCCCTTTGTTTGCATAACCCTGTGGACAGTGGAGTATATGACATCTATGGGTGTATATCATATGGGACAACACAGACATGTGAGATAGATGGCCATCACAACCATTTGGTCAACACATGTTCACACATGGCCATGGAGATGGCCAGAGACATGTAACAACAGGCAGTAGATGTGATGTGTTTGTCTGTACACCCTGTTGTACATTGGCTCCACATGGTCCAACTATAGCCTTTATTGAATGGTTATATTGCAGATGTGTGACACTAGACATCCTACAGGCCTGTGCACAGCTTGTGGAGGTGTAACAACATACGACCACATAAGATGTGTTGAACATCATGACTGTGTCACAGCATGACAGTAGTCACCTGTACAGCATCCACATACATACACAGACAACCACATCAGGCCACAGATACAGTACATTTCCCTTGCTGCTGTTGGACAACACTGTCAGCCATTCACCTCGTGTGTGTGGTACACAAATGTCATGTGGGACATGGTGTATTGACAAGTCTGCCATGTGTGGATATGGTTGCCAGGCAGCTAAAATATGTTTGCAGATGTGTAGGGATGTCATCCATATGGCTTTCTGTGACCTGTGCCACACATTCCACATCATGGTTTAGTGTGTATACACCTCAGTGACGTGGGTCACAATCCACAGTATATATGTATTGTGTATGCACACAGTCATGGCTATGCACTGTGTCTGTACTTCACACTGTATAGCAATATAGATGCCTCATAATACCCTGCAATGGTCATTCACATCTGCTAAATGTGCATTTTATCTGTAGGGAGGACAGACAACACTGTAATGTGACACCATTACCCCACTGTATATGTGACAGGACACCATTGTGTTAAACATGTATGCATGTCAATGCATACGTCAGCAGATTACATGTCATACTACATGTTAATGTCAAGGTCATATGCCACACATCAGTCATGTGTACTGTTAACCTGTGCTGGTCCACATGGTGTAACACAGGGATGCATGCTTACTACCATGATTGTATTAAATGCATGGCTTCTGCTATGACACATGCATGATGTTGTGTGCAGCCCAGGGATGTATGATAACTACCAGTATTTTTGTCAGAGCTGCATGCCATCTGCTGTATCACATGCATGTTGCATGCCTTCTGTCATATCACATGCATATTGTGTGTCTGTGTGTGAATGTGTGTGTTTGTGTGTGTCTGTGTGTGTCTGTATTGTAATGTAGAGTCTTTGTCTGCCCTCACAGGTGATGTAGGTGTGTTACCCTCCTGCAGTCCATCTGATGTTAGTGTCCCCACAGACTCGAGCAGTGATGATGTACATATGCTTGAGGCACAGGCAGGGTTGTCAGGGGCTGAATCTGTACCATTGGTTGCCATTCCCTCTATATCCCCCTCATCCCTGCACACAGATCTCATGCCAACACATACCCCATCACCAGTGGTCATAGAGGAAGGACAGTTGGCATGTGGTAGCTTGGAACAGGAAAGTGTGGTGGCTATGGAAGGTGTGTATTCACACCATGGTATCAGGCAAATGACTGGAGATGGCCCACACAGGCATGTGGCCAGTGCTGCTCATAGGAGGACCTCTGGTCAGCATGCCCCTGCAGGACAGAGTGCAGCAGCTGGTGTCACCATATGCATGTTTCAGGCTGTAATGGTGGCACATGCATGTGCTGAATGCCAGAACAGAGAAGGGCAGAGGCTTCAGAGGGCTGCTATCCATTCTTTAAACAACAACATCCAGGCAATGGCAAATGCTCAACAGCAGATTGCTGAGGTTTTGGACAGACGATTGGGTGACATGGCTGGAATCCTTGACCGTGGCATGAAAATCCGCGAGTGTGAGCTGTCTGTGCTGGAACATCTGGTAGGAGTGAGGCATAGGGCACGTGGACGTAGGCCAGCTATGTCACCTGGTGCAGGTCTACGTGAACGAGCTACCTCACATGGCCACTCCCATAGTGGCGGTAGCAGCAGCAGTGCAGCTGGTGCTGCACTGATCACACCAGGACACAGCAGACCATGTGCACGTGGCCCTGGAAAGTCCCAACAGGGACATGGTTCCAGTGGATATGTGTCATCGGACAGTACCCAATATGCACCTCTGCCTGGTAGTGCCAGTGCAACCCCTGGCAGGCACAGGTCACGTGGCTGTGGCCAGACACCGTGAGCTGTAAAACCTGGTCTGTACAGTCTGGAGCTGTCAATAATACCCCTGTGTAGGCCGGACACATGGCAGAACTGTGTGCATACTTACACGTGCACACCAGAAACATCTGTAGGGCACCGCAACACACACATGCATAACAACCACACATGGCCAATTAGATCACAGGTCCTAACCCACATACATGATTGTCATCCACTGGTGCAGCCTAAGCCCCTGTCAAACATTATCACCTCTGCATATGATGATGCCTGTGCCGCATCCCTGTCATCCACACCATTGATGCAGGAACATGCTCATATGGTCTGATGCACAGGGTGAACAGAATAGGGAGATAAGTGTAGATTACAATTGATGTGTACTGTTGACATGCAGCAGACATACCATGTAGTACAGGCTTAGAATACATTGTTTTCTGTTCACAGTATATAGCTTGGTAACAATAGTAACAGCATGTTGATCATGATGTCCTGCTTCCCTCCTTCAGGCTTAATTGCATGTGCCATTGAGTGTCAGTGTTTGCAGTTAGTTTCCCATGTGTAAATGTGGACTACTCACAGGTATGTATAGCAATACCAGCATGCTATTCGTAGCCTCAACCTCAGTGTTAGAAAGGCTGACATTCCAAAGATGTCTACACATCTACTGATCCAGGAGCATGGGAGCTGTGTACTAAGCTACAGTGGCTAGAGACATGACATCCATACCGGGTGACATCACAGGTACAGTTACATGGGGTGGGGAATTTACATAGAAGTCTAGCTGATGACAAGGGTAGAGGCCAGTTGATAGCGTGAGGCCTCACTGTGTAGCAGTAATACACATTCACATTACAGGATGCGAACACACAACTACATACACACACACACACACACACACACACACACACACACACACACACACGTATTCACACACATGTATTCAGACACACAGTAACATGCCCACACTCACGGGGTCAATGACACTGTAACACACACACACACACACACACACACACACACACACACACACACACACACACACACATTTGATAGTGTTGAGGTGAGGACCCCTGACTATGTGGTAGCCACCATTACAGCACTGTGCACCTACATGATGTGACACAGAGAATACACATGTACAGGTATTCAGTAATGTCTATGATTGATGGCGTCAACAGGGTAGTAGATTGCATCACTTGGAGGGGTTAGGGGTCCTATCTGTTCACTATGGTAACATACATCCTCACTCCATGGACCAGACAGCCATACATACATACATACACACACACACACACACACACACACACACACACACACACACACACACACACACACACACACACACACACACACACACACACACGCACACACACACTGTGGAGTCCACAATTGAATGCACCTATGTCATGCACATACAGATAGCACACATGTGTGTGATACACACCTCACCCCTGCCTATGACTTGCTTTCTACAATGCAGTATGTACAGATCTCTGCAACAGTGTACAGAAGAGTAAATAACAATTGGGATGTATTCCAACCATACGTGACATATATGGACACACAAGCAAACACACATGGCAGTACTATGAATCAAACACCTGTTATCTTATGATACGTATGACAGACATGCAGCAGTATTGCCCGCATTGCAATGTGTACTGACGCTACCTTTGGCAATTGTGCTGATATATGCACATGGGAGGTCTTAAGTGTTACAGGTGTCAAGTGATTTACAGTCAGTGACACCCTGATCGCTATGTAGGTTGTAGGACTTCCCCTTCAATTAACAGAACCATAGCTTAGTGTTTGCACATGTTATTGTAGGACTGCTTGTGACACACCTGTGAGCTGTCCTCAGCAAACATCCATCTGCAAAGATGCCCCATCACTTAGTTATGTCCACACATCCATCCATACCTGATGTACATCTTACCATACTGTCAACACATCACCATATACAGTTGGCAATGATGGAGCTGCATTGCAACTGTATGTTGTAGTAAGACACACGTCACCTGCAAACATCAGCTACTGCACATGCATGGTAGCTGAACGCACACCACTACATGTACATGTGTGTAGGTCCTACATTCCTGTCATTTTGCCATGTTTGTAGGCATTGCGATTGGTGGACATGTGGGATGACATACATGACACATGGACTGTTGTATGATATGGTAGGTGTCATGGGGGACCAGTACAGAGGGAATGTTAACTCAGTCAACATTGATATCACACCTTATGTACTGTTAGCATTCAACAGCCATGGACCTACCTTCCATGTGCATGTGTGTAATTGCTGTAGCCACATGTCTGCACAAAGGACAGCAACAGCTATCCTATATACATATGTGTTGTGTGTGTGTGTGTGTGGCATATACATATCCATGGCAGGTACATGTATGTCATATCCAAACATGATGGTGTTTGCTGGTGTACAGCAACAGTCATCTGTTACTGCTGTATATGACCCAGGGCCCCTGTCATATGTACAGCTGACCTGGTTGCGAACAGTGGTATCATTGCATTGCATAACACATGATGCAACTGTGTCAGTACATGGGTAGTCTGCACTGTTGATGTAGAGCTAGGTACAGTCCACTGGTCATGGGTCACATGGTGTTGTACTATTATATGTCCTACCACATGTCTGGATGTGTGTTGCTGGTCCAAGGACATGGTGATGTCTAAGGGATACATCCTAAAATGCAGCTTTTGACACTGTGATCTGCACCTGACACATCTGTGATGCCTTTTGAGGGCATACTGCTCAGTACATGTGAGTGGCCTTCATGTACATGGGGACATCACCACCTGGAGCGGTCCATACCTCTGTTATGGCACACTTGTCTGGTTCCGAGGTATATGGTGGTAGTGCTATTGTGCACAACTGGGCCTTCAGCCAGGTGTTCCTCACTGCACAGATGTCAGTATTCCCCATTGTTGGATCTACATTGGGCAGCTGTGATTATGAACGCTACACATCTAGCACTGTTTAGCATACACATACAATGCGGTTGTCCTCTAGGTGTCAGGGTGTTGACCTTGTCTCAGGACATTCGACTATGAATGGCACTATATGGATGAAGTAGCCACTCCTGGCAGGACATCACCACGGGTGGTAGTAGTGTGCCAGGTATAGATTGGTACATCTAAGGTGATGGACAGCAGCAGACGTTGTGTAGAAGACCGGTGTCAAATATATGTAGTGCAGCGTTCCTCCTAACAATGACAACTATCGACACTGGAGTCCATTACAATGTGTTGTTCACGTCTAACTGTAATAGCATGGCCACTGTGCCCTTCCATGTTTAGAATCAGAGTGCATACAAAACAGCCCTGTGCTACTAAGTGTGTGAGCATGCCCAGTATAACGTTGTGTAGATGGACACATAGTGCATTCCAAACAGCTGTGTGCTACTAAGTGTGTGAGCATGCCCAGTGACACCTTGTGTCGGTTATGTGCCTCTATGTGTATGGGCATGGCCATTGTAACCCTGTATAGTGATAGTAGTCATCCAGTCAACAGATGGCCATACTCCACTTCAGGATGGAATCCTACATTGAACACACAGGTTCATAGGTATGTACATCATAACTGCCAGCATCCATAGTGATGTCCGCATTCCTAGAAGGTCATATTGACAGTCTTGAAAGGTGTAGTGTCTGTGGCACAGCTCGTATCTATGTAGTATTGTAATAGTGGTCTGTAGATAGGCAGTTGTCCTGATCCCACTAGTGTGTTTGTCTCTGTCTGCCTGGGGACAGAAATATGCTTTTAGACTGCTCACACTCCATACAATCCCTATTGCCATCTTTGCCAATGCTGATGATGTCACCCACCTAGAAGTACACCTCTGGGAGTGCTGTGTCCCAGTAAACTTGGTAGCATGTTCTGTAACTGCGTAATGCTGTAGTGTGATAAGGTAATTAGGTCGCTGTTCTAATCCCAGCCATGCCAACTGTGTGTCTCCATCTGCCTGGGGACAGAATAATGCTTTTAGACTGCTCACACTCCATACAATCCCTATCGTCGACTTTGCCATTGCTGTTGATGTCACCCACCTAGAAGTACACCTCTGGGACTGCTGTGTTCCAGTAATAATGGTAGTGCGTTCTGTAACTGTGTAATGCTGTAGTGTGATAGAATAGACAGGTAGATGTTCTATTCCAAGGCATGACAGGTGTGTGTTTGGCAGTCATATCCTATGTGTTGGTGTCTGTGAGTGGCTAGCTACTGGATGTGTTGAGGAGCATGTTTTGTTGTTTTCCTATATAATGGCCATAAATGTCGCATTCGGCCAAGAGACTGAGTTGGCAAGACATACCCATACATTTGGCAATAGGTCTGGAGAGTAATGTCAGCAGCCCTAATCTTACCTTGAATACAGTCTGAACCTGTGTGACACACAGAAACACACTTGCCTTGATATTAACACCAGTACATAATGCAGGAGGTGCATGTGGTTTTCTTTTAATTCTTGTCTAATGCTTTGGTGTCACATGGTTCACTGTTGAGATATATATCCTATATCTCTGTATGTGTGTGCTTATATATATATATATATATATATATATATATATATATATATGTGTGTGTGTGTGTGTGTGTGTGTGTGTGTGGACATTAGCACACAGAAATCTACATGATGGAATACATGTCCTATACTGTTGAATGCCTGTGTTGGATGATCTGTACGTGATAACCTCAGATGTATGTATATCTGCCATGGCTTAGTGGTAAAGCACATCATCTGTGGTGTGCAGGGTCCTGGTTTCGAGCCATGCAGAGGTCAGTTGTTTTGTTGCTGGGAAGAACAAGGGACATTGAATATGGTGATAGTAAGGCACTTTTAACCAGTTGTGTGCGGGACTGCATGACAGTAAGCAGTGGTTATTTTTGGGGAGGCTCAGTATGGGTCATGTCACTATGCATTAGAAGACAATACTATGCAAACGAGGTGGAAAATAATGAATCCCATTTATCCCCAGGGAGTGATGCAGGTCCCAAGAGTGTATGTATATAGATAGCCAGGTGCAGGACTTGAATATAGGTGAAATCATGGGGGGGGTGTGTCAGGCATACTGTACATGCATTGGAGCCCTTTGTCTCGGGATTGCTCCTAGCTTAGCACGCCTAAGCTAGGGTTGAATCTATACCTGCCTAGTACAATTGGGAGGGACAACAGCGGTATTAGAGTAATCAAGGTGAACAGGCTGGGCAAACAGGTGATATTTATCAGAATCAGCAGATTACAGGCCCAGCAGACCAGCCCAGCCCAGAACACTATGATAAAGTGAGCAAGCACCTTCCCCTTGGATTTTTCCACACTCTATACCACTGGTGTATACATGCGGGGAAATGTTAAGAAACAAACCTATGAAATGAGATGGGCTGCAGCAGGCAACATAGACCAACATGTGCAAGAGGCAGAGGGTGGTGAGGATGTGAATGCTGCCGAACAGCCCTCAATGAGGAGACAGAGAAGACTGTACAGACCCAGGGTAACCTAACAGGGGCTACATGAGCTGGAGATAGTGGAGCACTATAGGGTGGACAGAGACCTCCTACAGTAGATTGTTGAGCTGTGCTGGCCACACCTGACACATCGAACAGGCCGAGGGGAACCCATCCCAGTGGATACCAAGGTATGTGTAGGCCTAGTTATACTAGCCACAGGTACCTCCCAAAGCACAACTGGGGATATCATGGGGATCTAACAGGCATCTGCATCCAGGGTATTCCACCAATTCCTGGATGCCATGTCACCACATGCCAGTGAGCACATACATTTCCTCAACACACGTGAGGTGTTGACCAGCAATATGCATCTCTTCTACCAAATGGCAGACTATCCTGGGGTAGTGGTTGCTATAGCCTGCATGCACATATGCATCAAAGCACCACCCGGTGAGCAGGGTAGGGCCTACATTAACTGCAGGGGCATCCCCTCCATCATCTGCCAGGTCGCATGCGATGCCCAGGGCATTATACTGAATGTGTGTGCTGGCTGCCCTGGAAGCTATGACGATTCCGATATATGGCATCTGAAGCAGCTGTACCACAGCTTTGCCAGTATGGACATCCCCTACGGTCATCTAGTGGGGGATGCTGGGTACCCACTGGAGCCATGGCTGATGACACCCATCAGAAATGCACACACACCTGAACAACAATGCCATAATGAGGCACACGCACAGGCCAGATGTATAATAGAGCATGTGTTTGGGATGCTCAGGTCACGGTTCTGGTGTCTGGACACATCGGGTAGAGCCTTGCATTATTCACCAGCTACATGCACCCAAATTGTTATGGTGTGTGCTATGCTATACAATATGATCCTGTGGAAACAGCTGCAGCAGGAACAGCATGGGGCAGGGCCACACAGCCCCCCACCAATGCCAAGGCCTGTATAGGCACAGACTGACTCATAGGAGGAACAACCTGAGCCAGACCCAGTAGGCGGAAGGAGGCGTACCCAGTATGACCTGGCCTTAGCAAAGAGGCAGTGCATAGCATATGCACTGACACAGTAGGGACCCAGGGAATGTCACCCACTCTGACTCGCACAGACAGTAAAAGGGATGCCAGACATGACACTACCTGTGCTTAGCCATGTATAGGGAGTGCACTATGTGCATCTGACATAGGCAGCCCTCCAGCACCATCCTCAGGTCTGGCACACCCTCAAGGTAAGTCAATCAAACTACTAATTGGCAGTTGTATTAGAATGTGTTGGTACCTGTAGCTATGGTATGGATGTGAGCATGCAAGGGAATTTGGTGGTCGAATGTTAAGGCAGCAGACAGTAGATGTCTATAGTGGCACCATGACATCTGTAGCACATACGTGGGTCACCATAGTAGCCAGTAGTACACATGGTGTCATAACCCACTGTGGATAATGGGCTGAGCATCATATGTGTCCATGCAGCCCACAAAAGTCTCAACCAGCTGGACAGGTGTAGACCAACATAAACAAATGCTGAACTATGGCCTCTGAATGTGCCCTATGGGTAACCCCTCCCACAACCCCACACAGACAAACTACAGCAGGCCAGGCAGTTGGATGTAAGTTTTGAAGGCTAGGAAGTCAGAAACTAATATATTAGTAATTAAGGCTAAGATCTGTAGTACACCAGTATGCCTCTAGCCAGCACAATAGGTAGGTCTACACACTGAAATGGAGTGCCTGACATACCAGTACAGTACTTGCAAATGTGTGCATGTGTCAGGTGTGCACCCCATCCAACATACACATATACCAACAGTCAGGTGTGCCCCCCCTCTCCTGTGTAGGAATGTAGATACAGTCTGGCATCCCCCCCGCTATGCAGAAAAGTAGCAATAGTCAATGCCACATGACCGATAGATACCATGCGGACACAGCATGCCACCTGTCAGTGTACAACACAAAGGTCAGCACCACATTACAGTCTACCTAGACAAGTAACACATGCAATACAGCTGGCCATACTGGCCATGCTAACACATTTGGTGGTATGATGGCAATGTCAGTCGACAACGTACTGAATGGTCATACTGGCCATGCTCACATACTTAAACACATGAAGGCCAGGTCTGCAAACACCAATGGTCCGGACATATCTGACAGTACATTCCTATACTGCTGAATGACTGCACTGTATGATATGTTTATGTTACTGTCCGTTGTCTATATATCTTCCATGGTGTATTGATAATTCACATTAGCTGTGTGTGCAGGGTCCTGGTTACAACCCTTACAAAGGACGTTCATTTGTTTGCAGGGCAGAACATGCCCATTGGATACGGATGGAGTAAGGCACATTAAAGCAGTTTGGAGCAGTTGTGCGTGGGTTTGCATGGTGTTAAGCACTGCTGACCTCTGGTTACAACTTCTTACACTCGGTTAGCCTCTACATTGCTTTACCAGTGCAATACTTGCATAATGGTCGCCAATCACGCCAATTACAGCCGCTCGCTCACACACTTGCACATGAACCAACATTGTTGCTTGCATGTGTCACTCACACCCCTGGGTGGGAGCGACGACCACAATATTACCTTGTGATACCTATTACATCAGACTACAGTATCGGGAATGGCTGCCCATTAGGCGACGGAATAGCATTTGACTGTACGGTATCGGCGGCCTGTCCAGTGAATTAATCATTTTATTTGTGTGTTCCTCATACAATCTGCTCTCATCTGGCTGATACATGGGTACTGATACTCTTCAGTACAGACAAGTAATTGGCTCTTGGGAGCCACATCCGTCTGCCGAGTCATGCTAGTGCATACCTATTGTAGGTTTGCCACCTTATAAATTGTCCAAGGTGGGACTTTAGGATTAACACCTGTCCCACTTTGCGAGGGACAGTCCCTCTTTAGGCAGTTGTGTCCTATGAAAATAAACAAGACATAGCAAATGTCCTGATTACAGGACAATATTATAGTCTACGTTTCTTTAATAGTTACATGAAACAGTTATTTTATATATGACACTTCTATATGTTTTGTGAAGTAGCATAAGCAATTAAAATGTTACTAGACTAACTTTTATTTGTGCAAATAAGTATAATTCTGTACTATGCACAGCTGTAGGTATGTTTCGTCCAGGAAAGTCTGACATTTCTACAGAACATGTCCCACTTTGGCCATTTGGAAAGGTGGCAACCCTATAGGACCTGTATGTAGAGATGTCAGAATTTGCAGGGCAACACATACCCCCAGCCAGTAGAAAGGAGAGTATTTTACTGATTTGCCTAAATAAAAGAATATTCTTGTAGCATTATATTTGCTTATACTGTTTCTTACAACATTTATGTGTTCCAGATACAAAATAATTGTTTTATGCAACTACTACATACAATTTAGGAATTATTTTCCCTAAATCACAGGACATTTGCCATAAGTTTATTTATTTTGCAGGACACACCTGCCTAAAGGGTAGTGTCCCTCACAAAGGTGGGCAGGTGTTAACCCCAACCTATTATTTTATAA